>NC_056733.1:1418935655-1419235655 GCF_019279795.1 Protopterus annectens | reverse complement strand
CCATCTGGCCTGGAAAACAGATGTTCTGTCCTTTCCATAGAAGGGGAGTATTCTTTCTGCTTTCTCTCCTCTTCCTGTATGTCCAAGAGTCCTGCAGAAGATTCATTTGGACTCCCCAGAAATCTTGCTAGTGACTCCCTTTTGGCTGCGACAGCACTGGTTCCACCTCTTAATGCATCTGGCCAGGGTAATCATCACAATTTACCTCATGGGTTGGATCTCCTCACACAAAAGAAAGGGTCTCTCATCCATCCCCACTTGTCCACTCTGCAGCTAACACTGTGGGTGATGGGGTTTTGATCCTTTTTGCTACCTCTTTTCTGAGGATGTACGATGTTGCATGTCAGAGCCATAAACTGAAGTCTGCTATAAAAGTGACGTCTGCACGTACCCACTTCAGAACTTTTCTGCCGCAGTGATCTACGCACCTCTGATCCGCACCTCTGATCACCAGCTCTGGGAATCAGTTTGCTCGTTTGATTCGGCCATCTGATACAGATAAGTACCCTTTTGGGTTTTTTGTTACCTTTCTTAGAGCTTTTCAAACGTCTTTTCAAATGTACATGTCAAGCAACAGGCCAACGAGGTGGATAATTCCCACTAAGGTCCAGACAAGATGTAGTAGTATAATTGACACTTTAATACAAAAACAAAAAATGGTCAAGCGCTTTCGGTCCCAAAAAGAACTTCTTCAGAACCATTTTACATAATAAAACCATCATTTATATAGCATTTAAAATCATCATTTGACTTGCTCACTCAATGTTCCCTTAAAGAAACAGTAACATTTCATTAAATAGATAATGAAATCATTGCTTTTTTCTTTAAAACAGGCTAAATAGATATATGTTCATTAATACCAGGCAAAGTTGTTGCATTAAGCCTTAGATGCCATTTAAGTTCACATTCCTCTCCCCTATTCTCCCTAAAGCCTCCCTTGTCATCCCTTTTAATTTTTTCCAGAATGCCAAATAAAAATTTTGAATCATAGCCACAATATTTAGTATGTTTATATAAAGCATTGTTCTCATCTTTGTTTTTAATGGCATACAAGTGCTCGTATATACGTGTACGTAAACTCCTAACAGTTTTTCTGATATAAAAATCATTACATTTGGAGCAATTTGCAATGTGTACAAGACCAGAACTGCCACAATTTCCTGTATCCAAGCTAATACATTGTTCCGGATTACATACAGACACTATTTTGTTTTGTAAGATGTAACTACAATAATCTCCCACATTTTTTTAGTTCCATAAATCATTTTACTATTCACATTTGTGGGATGTTCAAAATAGTTTTTCAAATTCCTCCCTGTTTTGTACACAAAAGTAGGATTTTGACCTAAAATGTCAAGTGTCTCAGCCTTCAATTACACACTGTTATTTTGTTCTTGAAACGTACATGTCAGCTAGGAAAGGGAAGTGTGCTTGTGGAAGACAAATTCCACATAAGGACAAGCATGGTAACTGCTTATTCTTTTTAGGTGAAGGTCACAACCATATGTCTTGCAACATCTGCAAGTCTTTTGTACTAAAAATGCTATGCAGCTGTCTGGCTGCCTTAAAACTTTACTTAGAAAACCAGAGACTTTGGTGTCTGGCATTAGGCATGGAAGGTGGGGAAGGTACCTCCAATGAGCCACCTAGGAAGAAGGCCGAGAAAGGTAGGCCTAACACCCAGACACCAATGCTGCACCTCAGGAGTCCGGTGAGACTCTTGAGGCAGATGTTAGCCAAGGGTCCCATCGGATGTCTGTTTCACAGCTAGAACTGGGAAACATGGTGGAAGCCAGTTCAGTGGAAATGCAGAGTACGTCCACTGACGTTGATCAGCTCCTGATGGAGAGGGGGAACCACGGCTCGTGACATCGGCAGGGCCTACTCTTGCCTTTCCATCCTCCCAGGCATCGGCTTTTAAACCAGTGCATCCTTCTACTCCTGTAAAGAGGAAACAGAAATTAAAACACTGAGAAGCAGAACCAGCTCCTGGATGGGAAGCCTTTTCCCAAAATCTTTTCAGAGGCTTCCAGGCCTTCCAGTCTCAGGTGCCACAAATAACCCCTACACCTATGCAGGCCTTAAAGGATTTAGAGGAAGAACTCTTTCCTTCTGATGAATCACTTACTTATTGTTCCCAGATTGAATCCCACAAGGACTTCATTACCCCTGCGGAGGAGGACAATATTAGTCCTGAATCTTCAGGGGAAGAATTCTCCTTTGGGGACACCATTTCTCTTATGAGAGAATATTTCAAATGACAGGCCTCAGATGTTTCAGAAACAAAAAAGAGATACTTTATGGACCAGCCCTCCCTATCTGCCATCCCTCCCCTGCTACCAGCCTTTCATGATGCTTTTCTGGCTGCATCCCAGGCCCCTGCTTCTCAGCCCCAGCTTCCAAATGTCAAGGTAGATTTTTATAAAGTTCCTCAGGATACACAATTCTTGTTCAAGAACCACCCCTTGCAGACCCTGCCATCATAGCAGTGTCAGCAAATAAGTCATCCAGTCAGCTGCCTTCCACCTCTGTTTCCCACAGACAAGGACAGCAAATTTATGGATAGACTAGGGAAGAAAGTTCATACTTCTTCCACTCTAGCCATCAGAGCCCTAAATTATCAAACACACATGGCTAGGTTTGTTTTAGATACCCTATCAAAAGCCTCTGCACTTATACTAGACGTGACAGACTCTCCTGCTAAGTCACAACTCTCCGCTCTGCTCTCTACCGCCTCCCAGGTGACCAGGCACTCCATCAAGTGCAGTTATGATGTGGTATTGGCATCTTTCAAATCTGCAGCCTCAGGTTCTGTCCTGAGAATATATTACTCCAGCCCCTTCCCGTGGATGTCCTTTCCAAATTGCTGGATGCACCACTTAATAATAAGGCTGATGTTGTTTGTGTTTCACCGTTGCAGTTATTACAGTTGGGTAATCTGCTTGCAGGTTGCCCTCAGTCGGCCTGATTAACAAAGTCTTGGGTCCTGCGTCGGTTGCTGTCCCTTCTTCCATGATGTCAGGTCATCAGGGGAATAAAACATGCAGCCAACGCCATTACATCAGTCTTTCTTGCTGTGCGGTGCAGAAGCAGTTCGCAAGTGCCGGTCGGCCGACTCCTGAAAATTTCGTTTTCGAGTTTCAGAACCGAAGTCTTCATCTAAAAGCGAAGTACCCCATTGGGGAAACTTTTTCTTGCTCCTTCCCGGTGTCAGTAAAAGTTAATAATTGCATTACTTGTGGAAAGCAAATACCTCATAAAGATTTTCATTCGTACTGTATTCCTTGCCTAGGCCCTGACCACGACGTACCTTGCTGTCGGTTTTGTGCTTTATTTAATCAGCACACTATCTGTCGTCGGTATATTTTTCACTCTAAATATATCGGTTCTCAGTTTAATTATCCAGAAATGTCATCGGTTAGCCATCCGACTACCGGGATTCCAAAAAAAACGCAAAGATAAAGACAGAGACAGGCCGCCGAGGTCCAAAACTGCCAACAACGCTTCTCCTAAGCCAGTCGCCAGTTCGCCGGTACTCAGTGAGGCACTTTCGCAGCCCCTGATACCAGCTATTTCTGATTTGCAGGCCTATACTGAGACCCATTCGGAGTCTGGTATGCAGCGAGATACTTCAACTATGGAACCCGCGGCTGTCTCTACCTTGGATGGGTCCAGAGCCACTGTGCAGGCACCGTCTTCTGAGGGTGTATTCAGGCTTACAGACTTGCATATTAAATCGATGCCTCCTTCATTACTAAGGCCTAAATCTCGATCCATGTTTAAAAAACCGACACGCAGGCCACATGCTCAGGCCCCTAGGCCTAAAAAAACAAATGATAAAAATGGCTGAAGATCTAATAACTCTAATGAGGGGTAGGCTACCCCGCCCCCCTCTAAGAGGCCTAGGGCTGAGCTTGATTATGATTCTTCTGATCAGGATTCTGTTTTTTCTGACTCTTCTGATGACCTGGATTTGTCCTTACCTACTTATGAGGATTCTGATGCAGAGGATTCTATTCCCTCTGCTTCTCCTCCTGAGGATTTTTCTTTTGGGGAAACCTTACATACTCTAAGGGAGCATTTTCACTGGGAAAGCCAGGAATTTTCTGATTCAAAAAAGAGGCTTAGGGATTTCCTTCTCCTACCTCAGCATAGGCCTTTGGCTATTCCTCCTGTACTCGACATTGTTGATGATGCTTTTTCGGAATCCAGTTTGGCCCCTGATTCCCTGCCTCCTGCTCCTAGTAAACCTGACAGATACTACAGGGTCCCTGAGTCCCACAAGTTTCTTTTCAAAAATCCTATTGCAGATCCAGGGACTATTTCACAGGGGCCCAAGGGCATTAAGGCTTCTACTGCTAAAAATCTTACCCCTTCTGATAGAGACTCCAGGGCGCTGGATAGATGGGGTAAAAAGGTTTATACTTCAGCAACCTTGGCAATTAGAGCTTTAAACTGCCAATTTCACATGTTAAAATATCAGCAACATGTTATTGGACTGCTTAAACAGAAAATGATGTTGATTCCTGACTATGTGGAAAATAAAGTCTTACAGGATTTAATGCATTCTGCTGAACGAGTTGGAAAACATACTTTGCAATGTGGTTTTGATTCTTTAGAGGCCTCTTGCAGGGCTGCTGTTACTGGGTCTGTGCTTAGAAGGCATGCTTGGCTTAAGGAGAAATCTTTGCCTGATCATGTTAAAGCTAAATTGTTGGATGCTCCTTTAAATCAGGACCACCTGTTTGGCAACAAGGCTGAAGAAGTTCTTAAAAAGATGGAAGATAAAGCTAAAGCTATGCAAACTGTTAACGACTTTTTACAAGTTCGGCCTCCTAGATTTAGTAGGCACTGGCCCTCTAAGAATTGGTCCTTTCCAGCCCCTTCCAGGTCTTCACAAGCCAAACCCAGACACAGCAAAAACCACAGGTTTCAGTCCCAGGGGACTTGCAGAACTAAGCAGTGGGGGGCCTCCACTTTCAATTCTGGGAATAACAAGACCCCCCCCCCCCATATGGTAAACTGTCTCAATGACTTCCTTTTAAAATTTCCAAGCACTTATCTGCTGACTGCCCCTTTGGGGGAAAGATTGTTCTTCATGCAAAGAACTGGGATCTCATTACCCAGGACAAATGGGTTTTAAATATAGTGTCCTAGAGATACAGATTTCACTTCCACATGTTGCCAATGCCAAGTGGGTGGCCAGACCTACCCCCAAATCAGTGGGCAGAGGCTCAAAAACAAGTACTTTCTCTCTTAACCATGGAGGCTATTCAACTGGTACCAGAAGAGGAAAAGGGACAATGTTTCTAGAGTTTTCCTGGTACCCAGAAAAGACAAATCATGGCGTCCAATCCTGGACCTGTCTACTCTAAACACCTTTCTGGAGATTCCAAAATTCAAGATGCTGACTCTTCACCAATTACTTCCTATGCTAGGCAAAGACGCCTGGTTGGCAACACTAGATTTAAAATAAGCATACCTGCACATCCCAATCAGGGAATATTGCAGAAGATACCTATGCTTCAAAGCAGGCTACATACACTATCAGTTCTCTGCACTGCCCTTTGGCTTATCTACTGAGCCCAGGGTATTCACAAAATGCCTAGCTCCAGTTATTGCATTTTGCAGGCAAAGAAGTATTGAAATATACCCATACCTGGACGATTGTCTAATTCAGGCAGAAAGCCAGGACATACTTTTGAATCCTCTAGCATTTGTAAAAAGGGTTCTAACTTGTCTGGGGTACACCATAAATGAAAAGAAATCACAACTGGTACCCTGTCAACAGATTACATTCCTGGGAGCAAGCTTGAATACAACTTCCCAGATGACTTACCTCATGCCAGAAAAGCAAATTCGTTTGACCACCTACTTCATACAAGTTGCCACAAAAACCCTGCTATCTGCAAGACAAATACTGCAAGCCTTGGGGTTCATGGCCTCCTGCATTCTTCTCATTCCATATGCAAGACTGTATATGAGGAAACTACAGTGGCATCTAAAAAGCCTATGGAGTCAACATTCTCACAGCCTAGAAACAATGATTCCTATCATACCTTGCCTACACCTAGAGTTCCTTTGGTGGGCAGAGGCCTGCCACCGAAAGAACGGACTACCTTTCACACCACCCCCTGCCGCCTAAACCCTAACAACAGATGCATCAGACTATGCATGGGGGGCTCGCCTGGCAGGGAAGTGCATTCAGGGCAAATGGAACCCAAGTCAAATGCACCTGCATATCAATCGAAAAGAAATGTTAGCTGTACAGAATACTCTGACAGCCTTCAAGGACTACATTCTTCCAGGACAGTTAGTGGTAAAGACAGACAACACCATGGTTATGTGGTACATAAACAAGCAGGGGGGTACACATTCTTACCCCCTCTGCAGACTAGCCATGGCATTGTGGAACACAGCCTTGAGCTACCAAGTGCACCTACAAGCTCATTTCCTGCCTGGAAAATAAAATACACTGGCAGACGGACTAAGCAGAAACCTCATGGACCCACACGAGTGGAAACTGGAACCAAGGATTTTCAACATGTTGACAAGCGAATGGGGGAGCCCAGATATAGACCTGTTTGCCTCCCCCCAGAACTACCAATTGGACAAATTTTGCACAAGGACTCCCCACAAACAAGCCTGGAAAGTGGATGCTCTGTCCTTCAGCTGGAAAAACCTATCAGTCTATGCCTTCCCCCTGCTGCCTCTGCACTCCAAGGTACTACTAAAAGTCAAACAGGACAAACCAAGGATGATTTTGATAGCTCCAGACTGGCCGCACCAACACTGGTACCCCCTCCTGCACAGTGTGTCACGGTTATCTCCATGGCACTTGCCTCAGACTCCTTCCCTGCTGCCTCAGCAGGAGAACCAGATTCTACACCCTCAGCTTCAAACACTGAACCTTGGAGCCTGGCTGTTACTTAAACACTCCCTTACCATCCCTCAGCAAACCTGTGATGGATGTCATCTTAGAGGCAAGGAGGCCTAGTACTAGAAAATCTTATGCTGAAAAATGGAAAAGATTCTGTGCCTGGAACCAATCTTAAGGGATGAGCACAGCAACACCCAATTTTCCTCAGATTTTACAATACTTAACTGAGATGCTTCACAAGGGCATGTCTTTTTCCTCCATTAATATCCATGCCTCAGCCATTTCAGCTCATTGTAACATAGAACCTGCCCTCTTCTCTCATCCACTGCTCAAGCAATACCTCAGAGGGGCCAACAATTTGAGAATACCCAGGAAAGCTCAAACCCCAGCCTGGGACCTTAACTTTGTATTGGAGAAACTCACTCTACCTCCTTTTGAGCCAGCTGCTACTGCAGTCTTAAAATTTCTTTCTTGGAAAACAGCTTTCCTTTTAGCAATCACTTCAGCTAGAAGGGTATCTGAATTACAGGCCCTTATGGCAGTGGAGCCTTTAATCTTTCATTTGGACAGGGTGTCACTCAGAACCAATCCATCCTTCATGCCCAAGGTGGTATCCAGTGTGGCTCTTAATCAGTCCATTCATTTGCCAACCTTCTTTCCCAATCCACAGAACAAAGGTGAACGGATTCTGCATTCCTTTGATGTGCACAGACAACTTAGATTCTACTTGGTCAGGATTAAACCTCAAAGAAAATCTGAACAACTGCTGGTAGCATTTGCTGCAGGGCCAGAGGGGAAGGCTATTTCAAAACAAACCATGTCTAAATGGATAAGCCATTGCATTAATTTCTGCTGAAAGCACCATGGAAAACCTATCCCCTAGGGGATCAGACCTCATTCCACCAGGGCTGCATCTACTTCTACAGCCTTTCTCAGAGGCGTTCCTACCAGGGACATCCTAGAAGCTGCTACCTGGAGTTCTGTACATACTTTCACCAAGCATTATCATTTGCCAATTTTCTCTAAATCCAGAGCTGGCTTTGCCACTGCAGTCTTGCAGGGCCTTATAGCTGAACCTTATGCTATCTAAACCCCTCCTCCCCACCATAGCTTTGGGAATCTGCCCAAATATAATGACTGCAACAGTGAAACACGAAGAACATAGTACAGTTGTGTACACTTACCATAAATGTAGATGTTCGAGTGTATTCACTGTTGCAGTCCTGGTTACCCTTCCTCCTGCCCCCTAACTTCTTTTGGCTATACCGCTACTTTCCTTTACTATGCTTAAAAGTCTTTTTGGTGTATTTGCTTTTTTGTTGGAGGTATACCTTTGTGTTATGTTTAACTGCTCCCCATTGGGGGGGGGGGGCATCTGACATCTGGGGCAAGAAAAACTGATGTAATGGCATCGGCTGCACGTTTTATACCCATGACGACCTGACGTCATGGAAGAAGGGACAGCAACTGATGCAGGACCCAAGACCTTTTAATCAGGCTGACTGAGGGCAACCTGCAAGCAGATTACCCAAATGTAATGACTGCAACAGTGAATACAGTCGAACATCTACATTTATGGTAAGTGTACGCAACTGTACTTTTTTGGTGCAGCTTCTGCAGAGCTCCTTAAATCTCTACAGGAAAAGGGCAATGAGTTACAAAATTTAAAACATTTGCTAGTCTCCCCTATTTCTAAGGTACCATAGGATGTATCCTCAAAGGACCACCTTTGTTAGGAGGCAGTCATCTCAGTATCCTGCCCCACAGGCTAATGGCCAGAGACAGTCTAGGAAACACCCCACTCCAATGGACAGAGACAGTCTAGGAAACACCCCACTCCTAGACCATCTTTGTCTTCCACTCCCACTTCCTTTCAGAGGAAGCCTGATGCGGACAGAGCCCCTCCACTGTGACTCAAAGCTGTTACCCATCTCCATTTCCCTGTGCCGCCTCCTCAACCTTTCCCTACCCTTATGACAGAAAATTACCTCAGAGGCTTGGGTCCTCTCAGTCATTCAAAAAGGATACTTTATGACTTGGTGGACACTTCCTCCTTTTCAGGGGATACCCCAACTCCTTCCGAGTCAGTTTCATCTTTTTCCCCCCTAATCTTGGATCAGCATCTAGCTCAGGGCACGATAGAAAGAGTACCTCTAGACCAGACAAACAAGGGTTTTTACTCCAGGATGTTTTTGGTCCCAAGAAAAGATGGCCCATGGAGACCTATTCTGGATTTGTCTGTCCTCAGTCTATTCCTCAAGCTGCCTGCCTTCAGAATGTTCACCTTGCACCACCTCCTACCCCTCATCCCCCACCAAGCTTTCATGGTATCCCTAGATTTGAAGGATGCCTACCTTCATATCCCCATTCACCCCAGCTACAGGAAATTCCTATGCTTTTCAGTAGGTTCCTTGCATTTTCAATTTTCTGCATTGCCATTTGGGCTCTCCACAGCCCCCAGAATATTCACAAAGTGCCTAGCTCCAGTTATCACCTGTTGCAGAATGCAGGGCATTCAAATATACCCATACCTGAACGACCTCTTGATACTTCTCCAGGAGAACCACACCCTTCACCATCACCTATGGATGGTGTCCAAAACACTGGAAAACCTAGGGTTCACTGTGAACCAGGAAAAGTCTCACCTGACACCCACTCAAGACCTAATTTTCTTAGGGTGCAGGATAAACACAAACCAGATGGCAGCCTTCATTCCTTGCCAGAAGGTAGAAACCATCACCCATTACCTCAAAAACTCTTTGCTCTCTCCAAACCTTATCAACCGGGGAATTCTTAAGAGTCCTATGCCACATGGCATCCTAGATACCCATGCTTACTCTTGGCAAGGCTACATATGAGGAAGTTCCAATGGGTGCCGGCGAGTCTGTAGAATCAACATTTGAAGCCTCTGGATATTCCCCTACCTCTCCTTCCATGCCTGAGAAAAGAACTCTAATGGTGGATTGCAGCCATCCACCTCAATCAGGGTATACCTTTGCAGATCCCTCCACCCTTGCAACAAATCTTTACAGATGCTTCAGACCTGGGTTGGGGAGCAGTGCTGCAAAACCACAACAAACAGAACAAAGTTCAGGGAGAATGCTCCTGTCTCAGGCAAAGGGACCACATCAGTGTCAGAGATGAGGGCCCTTCTCCTAGCATTGCAAACATTCTACGCAAGTTCTCCTACCAGGTACAATGAAAGTAGTCACAGACAATATGGCTGTCCTGTGGTATATCAACAAGCAGTAGGGGACAAGGTCCTACCCGGTCTGCAGCTTGGCAATTCAGATTTGGTCCTTAGCAGAAAAACTACACATTCACCTGCAAGCAGTGTACATTCCTTCTGCAGAAAATGTGATGGCGGACACTCTCAGCATAATTTCTGCACCCTCTCACGAATGGATGCTTCACAGGGAGGTATTTTTGAATCTTATTCACAAGTGAGGTATTCCTCAGGCAGATCTGTTTGCCTCTGCCCAGAACAGGCAGATACCTCTGTTTTGCACAAGGGATCCAGATCCATAGGCTTGGAAGGTGGGCAGCTTCTCTTTTTCTTGATTGAGAGAAACAAACCAGAAATCCTGCTTGCGACTCCCTTTTGGCCAAGACAGCATTGGTTTCCCTACTTCACCTACTAGCCAAGGGCATTCACCATAAGTTATCCCACCGATTCAACCTACTCACACAAGACAGGGGGTCTCTCATACACCCTCAGATGCTCAACCTCAGACTCACTCTATGGGTGATAGAGTTCTGATCCCCTACAGACACCTATATTCAGAGGGCGTACTCAATGTCCTGCAGGAGGCCAGGAAACCTAGTGCCAGAAGAAATTATTTGTCAGTATGGAAAAGATTCTCTATATGGTGTCAAAAGAAAAAAACAGGACCCTTTTCTTATTCCTGTACCTATGGCCCTTTCTTACTTGTGTGAGCTTCTACATTCAGGACTGACTGGTTGCCTTCATATCAGACCCTCTCATAAACCGATACCTCCTTCATGGGACCTTAACTTTGTCCTTGAGAAACTCACACTACCTCCATTTGAACCAGTCCACTCAGCATCACTGAAGCTATATACTTGGAAAACAGTAATGCTGATAACCATCACATCGGCCAGGAGGGTCTCAAAAATTCAAGCCCTGATGGCTACCCCTCCTTATCTAATCTTCCATAAGCATAGGGTCTCCCTTAAGACTAATCCTTCCTTCATGCCTAAAGTGGTTAATGAGATGTCCTTGAATCAGACCATTAACCTACCTGTTTTTTTTTTTTCTTCAACATCAAACTTCCTCTGAAAGAACTCTGCATTCCTTGGATGTTCATAGACAATGTAGTTATTACCCAGACAAGACCAAATCCATTAGAAAGTCTGACCAGCTGTTTGTCTCCTTTCACTCAAGGGCCTTGAGAAAGGCAGTCTCTAAACAGACTATATCGTCATGGATTTCTAAACCTATCTCTGCTTGTTATTTCTGTCATGGAAAAGGTTTAACTGCCATACTGGAAGCGACCTCCTGGTCCTCAGTCCATACTTTTACCAAGCACTACAAGCTAGATTTGATCTCTAGAACCAGAACTGGGTTTGGTAGGTCAGTTTTACAGGGTCTCCTAGACCAGGCCCCTCAACCTACCACCCAGGCTCATACCTAAAGCTTTGGTACTCTTCCTACAGTTACGGATACTGCAGCATATGAATAGAAGGACATAGAATAGTTGTGTAATAACTTACCATAACCTTAAATGTTCTTCTCTTCCATGTTACAGTATTCAACCCATCCCTCCTACCACCTCTTATTCTGTTTATCCATCTGGAGTGGCATTTCCCTACCTTATCTCCATCCAAATGGGGCACAGCAACAGGCACATACCTTCATTAAGTTCCTTCTGTCCTGGTGGCATATGTGGGTCTGAAAAGCTTCCTTTTTCTTGTTTCCCAGGGGTACTACTGTATGCGGCAGTAATTTCTGAAGTGGGTACGCGCAGACGTCACTTTTATAGCCGATGTCTGTTTATGGCTTTGACATGCAACATCGCATGTACCCCTGATCCTAAGACTTTGGTATACTGGCCAGATGTCCAGTGCTACAGGCAGCAGCCTCCCTACAGTTATGAATACTGCAGCATGGAAGAGAAGGACATATAAGGTTATGGTAAGTTCTTACACAATTATTCTTTTCTGTTTCTTTGCAACATTGTACCTGGAAGACTATTTTGTTTCTGGCTCTTCTGCTGGGAGGGTTTCTGATCTCCAAGCTGTTATGGCCATTCCTCCTTTTTTGTTTATTCACAGGGACAGGGTGTCCCTTCATACTAATCCTTCTTTTGTGTCCAAGGTGGTAAATGAGTTGTCCTTAAATCAGTCTGTACAACTCGCTTCTTTTTTCCCTTTTCCTCATTCTGCTACTGAGAGCGTCTTGCATACTTTGGATTTGCACAGACACCTCAGGTACTATTTGGATAACACTAAGACTATCCATAAGTCCGATCACCTTTTTGTTTCCTTTCATCACTGGTCTTTTGGATGTGGCTGTTTCTAAGCAATTAGTCTCCTACTGGAGATCTAATGCAATTGCTTTTTTTTTTTTATGTTCTTCGTGTTTCACTGTTGTAGTCATTACATTTGGGTAATCCTGCTGGCAGGTTGCCTTCAGTCAGCCTGAATTCCAAAGTCCTGGGTCCTGCGTCGGCTGCTGTCACCCCTTCCCTGATGTCAGGTCGTCAGGGGTATAAAAGAAGCGGCCAATGCCATTTTCTTTAGTCTTTCTTGCCGTGCGGTGCCCGAAGCAGAAGCAGTTCACAAATGCCGGTCGGCCGACTCCTGAGATTTTCGTATTCGAGTTTCAGATCCGAAGTCTTCAATAAAGCTAAGTACCCCATTGAGGAAACTTTTTTCTTGCTCCAGACCAATGTCAGAAAAAGTAAATAATTGTATTTCTTGTGGAAAGCAAATACCTCATAAGGACTTTCATTCTTACTGTATTCCTTGCCTGGACACCAATTCCATCCTTGAAGCTGCTACTTGGTCTTCACTGCATACCTTTTCTAAGTAAGATGGATATGGTTTCTAGGCCCAGAGCAGGTTTTGCTGAAACCATTTTATGTAGGCTTGTTGAGGGCTCTTCTTAGCCTTCCACCTCCCATTCTGTTTTTTGAGCTTTTTTACTCTCCTTTCTTCCAAGAATAATGCAACAGTGTTATGAAGGACATAATACAGCTAAGTAAAATCTTACCATAACAGTAGATGTCCTCTTCACTGTTGCAGTATTCACTCCCTCCCTCCAACCCCCTCTTCTTTATTCTACATTTTTTATCCTTCTGAATGTGCATGGACTTCTTTGTCCTATGACCCTTGTTCTCTTCTGGGGCAATTCAGTTCTGAGTAGGTGCATCCGTATGCCCCTTTTTTGCCCTATGTTCTGTATGCGGAGCATAAATGTGATGTACTGAGCAAACAAGATCCTTTTCAATCTTTACCATACTGACGGGAGTGATAGGCTGCCTGGGATGGGACATCCCTTCTTTCAGGAATACTACAACGTGAAGAGAAGGACATCTACTGTTATGGTAAGATTTTACACAACTGTACTTTTCTTTTTCTTCTAGCTGTAACTTATTCTCTAAGCATTTAACTATATCATTCTACAAGCATGCATTTTTACATAGGGCCTTCTTGTAAAACAGCCTACTCATATGTGCTGTGTTGATATTCATAATCAAATGTCTGTAAACTAAAAACCCACTTACCAATTAATCTTAGGATAGTTTAGCTTACTAACTTGTGAACCATTGTTTTAGCCATCTTACGAAGATTATAACAGAAATGTGAAAATGTTTTGCATTAGATGACTTGTACTTCAATGTGAATTACTTTTTATTTTCAGGTACCATTTTTTGTTTTCTGAATCGCAGTAATTGTACTTTGGCATTAGAATTTCCTGTTAAAAATCAGTGACTGCATCACTGTGCTTAATATTGAGAGCATCTGGAATTTTTGTTTACTGTATTTTTGCCCATGTATTGGCTTTGCTTGTACTACATTCAGTAAAAAATGGGAAACTATTAAAGAGCAGTAGCTAAACATTATATAAAAAATACTGGAAAAGTGCCCCTACCAGAGCGGCGCCCTAGGCAGCCGCCTAGTTGGCCTATGCCTAAGGCCGGCTATGGTCTCCAGGGCCTGGACACTAGTCTAACCATGTCTGCTGTCACACAATCAGGGCTTGAACCATGTGTCAAGAGAGTTGGCATACTTTCATTTTTATATTTTTGGCAGATTCTCATCTACCATTTTGGCTAGGCCAGTGAAACAGAGAAAATGTTTGTGTGGGGAAACAGATTCATGTTTGATAGACATTTCTGAATCTGACCCTAGTAGAACAGCAAGTCAGTCAGATTTTTTTGTCATTGCTTCCCGTTCTGTTCTTTAGAGAGACAGTTGATCCTAGTTGGCTTACTGCATGTAACAAATGAGTAAAATAGAATTAAATTAAATTAAATATGCTACCCAGCAATAAAAGACAAAATTGCTTCAGGTATATTTCATATGAACCTACACCTCAGGAAGTTATGTGTTAATTACATATTTATCTCCATATGTGTATATATAAAGAGAGGGATGAAATAAGCTACAGGCAAACATTGTTCTTCTTGGTAGATACTTTTAGAAGTCAGATACTTCTGTGATCACATGGCTGTATTCTAATACCATGGCCATTAGAGGACATCCCAGCAATAAAAAGGGATCACATTACATACCTTTCTCTTCTTTTTTGTCACATGAGCTGAATGGTTGCTTATTTTTAGCTTTGGTAAGTTAATTCTGGATTGCTACTTTAACCTTAAGATTTTCAGCTTAATTTTTTTTTCTTGAATTGGACTTGATGATAGTTCCCAGAAACAGATGTTATCCTGTCTGTCAAAATTCTCCACAAAATTTCTCTTTGCAGTAGTTTTGTTTAAGGGAAAATACACTATCACTATAAAAAAACTGTTGTTTTTGTCCATATTGTATTGCTCTTAATTAATAAAAGGATGGGAATACATGGAGTCATTTTGTGTCCTTCATTTGCAATTTGTTTAAGAAAAAAACATTTGGCTAGGAGAGCTGAGAACATTCAAGTTTTTATTTGTTGTAAGAAAGAACACTGAATATTTCTTCTGTGGTTATCTGTTCTGGTAAAAAAGAAGTAAAGCATGTACCAGAATAAAAGAAACAAGAACGTCTACTAAAATGATTAAAACAAAAACTTAAATGGAGCCTTCAAAGTCTTCTAAGATCCAGGCATAAGGTATTTCCGGACCTTTTGAGACTAAAACTTTTTTTTCACTGGCTGCTGGAGTTCAGGCTTGACCACCCACACTGAAAGAAGAAGCCCTCTCCACTTACTCTAATTTTCCTACCAGTCATGTTTATAGTACTGAACTGGCAGGATAAATAGCGTTTCATGTTACTGTTTCCATTTCTGTTTGTAACAAAATGAATGATAGCTTCAACTTTTGATGTTTTCCACTTTGCAAAAAGGAAATGTACCCTCACAGCATAAGCCCTCAGATATCTGAAACTGGTGTCATTGTTGACTTGTTACCTGCTTTGGTGAGAAGGTGGTCAGTATCTCTTTTGCTCTTTTAGCAATTTCCTTACTTTTGTGGTAGAACCAGGACATTGGGGCAGTTGCCTGCTTACCATCCATTTGAATGTTAGCAAAGACTGAATGCCCAGTATTTGGTCCATTGAAGTCCCAGACATTTGAGGCTGGTGCTTTTATAGACTTCTAAAAATAAAATGGTAATTTGCTGCAAAAGCAGCAGCAACTTTCAAAGCTGAACCAGAAGTGTCAATTTCTCTTTACCATGCTTCTAAGAAAAAAAAGAGAAATCCTTTTATGTTGCAAACTTATTAGAAAGGGCATGGCATCTATATCCAAAGAGGTCATTATCCTGCTGTACTCTGCCCTTATCAGACCAATCATAGAGTACAGTGCTCCCTTCTGTATGTACCTGACCAGGCATATGCAGCAACTAGAGTGACCTCAGAGGTTCCTTACGAAAAGAATACAAGGCATAACAAACTTGCCTTATGCAGAGCATCTTAAAGCCTTTTCCCTCTGCTCAGTCTTCTATAGATTGCTGAGGGGTGATTACAGAGTTAATTTACAAAACGGAGCATGGTGTAGAGGCACAGGAGGGCTTGCCAATCTGCAGAAATGTTTACAGTTTTCTGGAGTCATCTTTTTTTCTGATGATTTCTGATCTGATTATGTCACATCATTCAGTCACCATGTAGTTGAACAGTCGCCTTTGAAGAACCAAAGACAACAGACATAACATCAATGACAGCAGTGATCCCCATAACAAGTTAAATAATTCACCTCTGTACATTAAAACTCACACTTCTTACCACTTCTTCATCCTCCTTTCACTAGTAGGAATATTTTTGAATATGGATAGTAGTGATCTCTGTTAATAACTTAAATTGGTAAAAAAAGTAGTGTCATCTGTATGTGTCGTAGTTTTTTGCCACTCCATTTGGCTTCATTTCTTCTGCTGCTAATGAAAAGTTGGATCTAGTTATCCCAATAGTTCCACCACCTGTTAGATATTCAAGCAGTGTATCCAGTTCCAGACACAGCAAGAACTGGTTTCTATGTGAGTATTTTTTATGGTACAAATAGGAGAAATAATGGAGATCCATCTTAGATGTTTTTGTCTTTAAAAAAAAAAGTTCATGATGCTGACTAATCTGCCCTACCGCCCTACTGATTCTGGATATGTGAGATGCTTACTTGTACGTTCCTGTTTACAAAGTCCATAGACTAATTTTCTGATTCTAGGTGTGGAGTTCGGTTTTCAGTTTGCTGTCTTCTGTTTTGCTCTGTCTACTTTACCAAGGCTTTTCAGTGTGTCTGACTGCAGCATTTTGCATCTCTCAGACTGAAAGGAATTAGTATTTCTTATAACTGACTGATTATAATACAGACCACTTCTATAAAGTTTTGGCTCAGCTTTACTGCAGACCATTTTGTTTACAGAACTTGGGCATTATTCATAGTCTTCAGAAGTCAAATCTACAGCTGTGTCAAATAATGCGGTTCTTAAGGGAGAGCTTAAATACCAACACTACTATGATTTGTTTCCTTTAAGACATGGTCACACTGTTGATGGAGTTCTGTTATCTGCCAGGACATTTGTGAAGACCCAGGGATTCATTCTTCATCTATCCTGATGATTTTATAGAGGAAGATACAGCAATACTTGAAAAAGTTAAGGAGTTAGAAATCACAGCTTGTGGATTACATTCTCCCAATTTTGTTTTGGCTAGTGAAATAATTCCTGTAGTAAACCCAGCATGCATCTCTAAGCCAGTCTCCTCCACATGTATTTTTCCAAATTAAAGGTGAGACACCTCAAACTCTATTTAGAGAGCCCACCCTCAATGTCTAAAGGTACAACGGTTGTGGTCTCCCATTCCAGAGAAAGAAACATAAACATCAAAGAGGTGATGACAGCTAGTTGTAAAAGCTTACAATCAGTTCTTCCACCAGGAATCCTTTCAAATGGTCACAGACAATACCATGGTGATGATATATGCAAACAGTGTGTACTGCTTAAGCCAATTTTGCTGACTGACACCTATTTCTGGGAAAAGGTGATCGGGATGAACTAGACTCTCCACACTGTTTGCATTCCAGGTAAACAGAAAAGCATAGCAGAGCTATAAGCAGGCAAATGTCAACCTCTCATGAGTGGGAAGTGGTTAGGAAGGTATTTCTGGACTTAACAAATGTCTGTGGCCATCCAGAAATGGATTTGCTTGCATTTCACCTAACCGTCTAGCTGTAGCATTTTCTGATCTTGGCTACTTCACAGCAGCAACAGTATGTGCCTTCTCAGTCCTATTGACTTAGATTATTCTGTATGCATTTCCAACAGTCTTCTAGTATGTAAAAAAGAGTGGGGTGGGATCAAATCTCCTAATAGTGTCTTTTTGGCCAAGAAATATGTAATGTACTTTTATAACACAAGTATCAGTGGCACAGTCCATGAAGCTACCTTGCTTCTGCAAGCTTTTAACACAACAGGAGCGCATGGTGTTTCATTTGCATCTCAAAGCTCTTCATGTTAACAGCATGGGATAATTTAGGTTTATTCCTAAGAGCAGTCTGTTTTATGATGAGGTATTGTCTGTTATAAAAGATGCAAAAAAGACCATATTTACATTTGGCAAGTTTATTTTCTCTGAGTATCCCAATCCCATATCACAAGAACAGGGGATTATAACACTGATGCCTGTTTGCCGTAGGAAATCACTACCATTGCAGTTTGTGTGTGTGACAGCAACAGCTTTTGTTTTGGAATATTTTTCCCTTCATGTTTGTGTGACCAAGAAGCTGGTGTATGTAAATGTGGGTGGGGGTGGGGGGTAGTGGCTTGTTCCCCCTGAAAAAAAGGCTTGCTGGATTTTGTCATTGTGGTGTTTTGGGCATTTGTGTTTGGCAGTGTGAAACATTAGCATGTTTTGGTTCGTAGGTGAATACTAGTCTAACTAAACTGATGGGCCATTTAATCCATGTTATCCCATTAAGTGTTCAAATTACCCTTATGTTTTTTTTATTCCTATACTTCCCATTTGTGAATGAATGTTTCTGGGGTCATACAGTTTTGTTGAATGTGGACACTGATGCAGGACACTGATGCAGGATAGGACATTTAGCTGCTCCTTCTGTCCATAAGTGCACAGTGGGCAGTGCTGGGATAAATTTCCATATTGCCATACATTGATCTAAGTTGCATTTGAATAAGGACATGGATGAGCTTTGTTTTATGAGGATGAGGAGTCTGTTCCATAGTAGTGGTATCCTTTGGGAATGTACTTGTCCCTCCGCTATTCTTTTTGTTGCAGAAAAGGTTTAGGTCTCTGGATTGGATATTTCTGATACCATTTGATTTGCAGATGTGCAGTAGGTCTATTAGCAGTGGGTCAGACGATGCTTTGCATGCCAGGCATAGATCACCTCTTAATAGTCTATAAGAGACTGAGTATAGTGATAGAGATTTGAGGTGGTCTGTGTGGAACATGTGATTTAGTCCATATATTCTGTCTGTGAGAAGCCTGTATGGGTGCTTTAATTGTTGCATATGTCTGGAGAGGTACATGCCGAAGGCGGCATTATACTCCATGATGGGCCTGATGAGGGCTGCATAGAGTAGGACAATGATATCTCTGGACTGAGATGCTATCTCTTTACTTATAAGTTGAGCAAGATAGAGAGGCCCTCACAATAGTAACACATGGTCAAATGCTAGGTCAGTGGGCACATATGTTTCCAAATCTCTAACTACTGAATTGACTCTTAGTGGTATGTTGTAAATGTGGTAGTTTTGGCATTTAACTTTAGGATGGCCAAGGCTTTTAGGGATTCATTGACTACTCTCAGCTTGCAGTCATCTGCAGACTTGGTCAGTTAAAGGCCCTTGTCATGTCCTTTGACTTCTGAGAAGTAGATCTCAACTAAGGGTGGTCCTAACACCAAACCCTGTAGGACTCCACTAGTGACTAGTCTTTTTGTGGAAGTAGGCTCTCCTATCTTGACTTCCTAACTCATATTTTTGAGCCATTTGACAGTCCAGCAGGTGACATAGGGGTTTATTCCTAAATTAATAAGCTTTTGTACAATGCCTGAGGGAGCCAAATCTAAGTTGGCAGTGTGTATTGTCTTACCTTCTTCTATTGCTTTGGTGACTCTTTCGAAGAAGTCCATTTTGTTTAAGTTAAATTAAGCCTTTGACTATATCAAACTGGGTTGGGTCATGCATTTGGCAGTTGTCTATGCCCTATTTGATCAATTCCATTCTTTACATACAAGACTGGTCAGACTTATGGGTCGGTAGTTACCCAGGTCAGTGGTTGGCTGTCCCTTGTGCATGGGTACGATTGTTGCTGTCCTCCATTCGCTTGGCATGAAGCCCATTAGGAGGCTGAGGTTGAATAGTGTTGTTAGGATAATGGATAAGTTGTGCTTCATACTAGTCAGGATACATCCAGGGATATTGTCAGACTCCTAGATGCAGTATTTTTTGGCTTTTGAGAGAGCTTCCATGTCCTTAATGATAGCTGGGAGTGTACTGGTTTCTGATATTTCTTGTATGTTTTCCTTTCATAAGGGAGCTTCAAAATAGATTTGATATCATAACATTTTAATCCTCCAAATGGATATTTTATTTTCAGTTGTGCTGAGAAATGTTTGCTTCTACTGTACCAGTTCCTCACATTTTATAATATCTGAGGTCTTTATCACAAGTTTAACTTGCTTCTTTTTTAAGAGCTTTTTATTGCCTGCCTTCCACCCTTCACCTCCCCATTTCTTATAGTTTTTGAGCCTGTTTCTTATACAGATGGGGGCCTTCTTCTGCACAGGGTGAGAGATGACTGGATGAAGCCATCATCCAGGCAGGCTTTAAAGTGTTTTATACCGTACATTGCACCCTTCATCTCCTTGTAGGGGTGAGGCATGTATGTCCTTGTTTCAGTAGCCTGGGTGTCTGGATTCATCACCCTAGACTGGAGCTTTCCAAATTTAATGGTATACTCTAATTGTTCTCACGCCAGAGAACTATATTATAGGCCCACCCCATGTAAATTGCGTCATCCATTATGCAAAACTAAGGGGAATTTCTTATGGCCTAACCTCCACATTTGAGGGTGGGACAGGCCAGCTCTGCCTTCCCTCTGACACATGCACACTCCCAAAGATGTGTCCCTTAAAGGCGGGTAGCTCATCTGTAATGTTGTCTGTCATGTAACTACTCCTCTAATAGGTTCTAGGAGTTGAGCTGACCAGACCAGCTTCCATCTCAAGGATAGGTGAACTGACTTTGAGTAATCACTCCCATCCTTCCTCATCAGCTCCTTCAGACCCCAGACTGCCACTTGATCACAGGTTATCTGTCTGGTTTTAGTGGCTTATTTATTATACTGTTTTATATTGACCATCTGCCCTAATTACTTGTTTGGTGTGCTGTAGGGAACGTTTCCTTGCCGTACTTAATAGGCATTTTAGCATAAGTTTGCTTTGTTTTTCAAAGAATTGCTACCTGTTGAGTGAAAACAATGATTTGTGATGAATTCAAACCTAATCTGACCTCTGTACTTCACAGATGAATCCACCTAGGCTAAGTGCCTTATTTATTGTATTGTTTTAGTCTGACCTACTTCTTCCTGTCATCAGAAAACAAGACTAGAATCTAATTAAAATAAGGACACCAAATCAGTTACAAGTAGTACACATGTAATCAGTATGCTCCAAAAATGCAGTTGAAAATAAATAGAGCAATTTTAAGCAGTTATAGCAGCTTAACATTTAGCTACATATGGTTAGTGTAGTCCTCCAGAAGAAAACCCACAGTTACATTCCTTCATATAAAAGTCCCCATAGTTCATCCCCCCATAAATTAACCCTATAAACGGTCTCATTTTACGACATATAATTATTCTGTGTATTTGCAATCAAATTTCCCAAATCAGTAGACTAAACTGGAAGATTAGCGAGTTTTTTTCTCTTGTGTTGACAGCCTCATAGTACTTGGTATCCTCAGACAGTGTATTAATTGCCTTATGCTGACAGCACTCTTACTCAGACTGCCAATTCTTTTTATGAGAATGATTCATGCTCACAAAAAAAGACAGCACACACTTCCACCACATTCTAAACAAAGTAAAAAATAATGTCTTTAGCTGTGTCTGCAAAAAAAAAAACACTCCTTCCCAAAGCCTCCTAGACCCAAGATTAGGTCTCAGTGTAAGTCTAACACCACATCATTTTTCAGGCATACCTTCACCAAAGTCACCAAGGGTGAAATCACCCCAATGTTCTACACCAAACCATTTTACTAATAAAAATTTTATATTTACTGGAAACTCTGTAGTTAGGCACTGATTCTCCATTCACTAGGCTAGACAAAGGCAAAATTGTTTGTGAGCTGCCTTTGAGGTACCATGATCATAGGGGCTTTCAAGGTCCTTTCACCTCACAAGTAAGACTACAAAATTGTGGTGGTCTTTGTAGGAATAAACAACCTGGGATCCAAAACTGTGAAAGGCGTGCAGATATATGCTGGAGCTCTCTGTTCATGTTACAAATGCAAGCAAGACAATGGTCCTGAATGAAGTCTTTCCTTCTCCAAGAATTGATGCCTGGATACAAAAAAGATAATTTGCTTCAGCATTTGGCTAAATAGTTGGTGTCATTCCAGGGGAGTCTAATATGTGTCAGCATGGGGTGAGATTTTTGGTAGTCTGCCCCTGTCATTCCAAGGTTTCCTCATATTGGCTAAAGCCTTTGCTGCACCTGTAATGCCTTTTTTAGGCAGAGTACAGCTAATGGACATCTTACCATAAGTAACATTGTTGTTTAGTCATTTAGTTGCACCTGACTCTACGTGACCTCAAGGACTTCAACATGCTAGGTCTGTCTACCAATTTTTTTTTATTTTAGTTCTTACAAATTCATATTCATTGATTCAGTAATCCTGTAAGTAGCCTATCAAATCCCAAACTGAATCACATTAAGGTGGGCTTGTTCAATGTTTGAAATCTCAGCAACAAATTACTCAACCTTATGGCTCTCCTTCACTTGGAACACATCCATATTTGTGTAATTACTGAAACATGGAGAAAATGTAAAGAAATCATTCCATCTATACCTGGGTTTTGTGAATAACATGCCTTCAGATCTCTGTATTTAAGGGCCATGTCACAGTCAGACAGATTCCCAGAGACTCTCACAAACTAAGACTTCCAAATCATACTGAGCAGGATCAGTTATTAACCTATAGCCTCTTACAGGACATCCTCCATTTCCCCTTAAAAATCGTTTACATTTTTGAAATGTACTTTAATAAGATCTCCATTATTTTGTGAGACATTAAGCACCCCTTAACAAACTGCACCTATATCTCCAATTTAGGATATGCCCAGAAGGCCGTAGATTTACTAAATACTCCATGGGTCAGGTTGTTAACAAACCCACTGGAGGAAATAATATCCTTGATCTGGTCCATACAAATATACAGTGGATATAAAAATTTTACTCACGCCTGTTAAAATGCCAGGTTTTTGTGATATAAAAAATGAGACCACAATAAATAATTTCAAAACTTTTCCCACCTTTAATATGACCTATAACCTGTACAATTCAATTGAAAACAAACAAATTTGTTAGGGGGAAAAATATAAAAAAAAATAAAAATCCTACAATAAGTTGGTTGCATAAGTGTGTAAACCCTTAAACTAATACTTTGTTGAAGCACCTTTTGATTTAATTACAGCATTCAGTCTTCTTGGGTACACACCTGCCATCAATTAAAGAGACTCTGATTTAACCCCAAATAAAGTTTGGCTGTCCTAGTAGGATTTTCCTGACATTTACTCAGTTGCCTGCTACAGCAAACTCCATGGTTTGCAGAGAAGCTTGAAAAGCATCAAAGGGATGTTCTTCGTGTTTCACTGTTTCAGTCATTACATTTGGGTAATCTGCTGGCAGGTTGCCCTCAGTCAGCCTGATTAACAAAGTCTTGGGTCCTGCGTCGGTTGCTGTCCCTTCTTCCATGACGTCAGGTCCTCAGTGGTATAAAACATGCAGTCGATGCCATTACATCAGTCTTTCTTGCCGCGCGGTGCCCGAAGCAGAAGCAGCTCGCAAGTGCCGGTCGGCCGACTCCTGAAATTTTTGTTTTCGACTTTCAGAACCAAAGTCTGCAACTAAAAAGCTAAGTACCCCGTTGGGGAATCTTTTTCTTGCTCCTTACCGATGTCAGTAAAAGTTAATAATTGCATTACTTGTGGGAAGCAAATACCTCATAAGAATTTTCATTTGTACTGTATTCCTTGCCTAGGCCCTGATCACAACGTGCCTTGCTGTTGGTTTTGTGCTAAATTTAATCAACGCACTATTAAATGTCGGTATATATTTGCTTCTAAATATTTTGGCTCATGCTTTAATTATCCAGAAATGTCGTCGGTTAGCAATCCGACTGCCGGAATACCTAAAAAACGCAAAGAAAAAGACAGAGACAGGCCGTCGAGGTCCAAAACTGACGACGCTTCTCCTAAGCCAGTCACCAGTTCGCCGGTACTCAGTGAGGCGCTTTCACAGCCCCTGATACCTGTTACTTATGATTCGCAGGTGTCTACTGAGACCCATTCGGTGTCCAGTATGCCACGAGATGCTTCAATTATGGAACCCGCGGATGTCTCTACCTTAGATGGGTCCGGAGACTCTGTGCAGGCACTGGCTTCTGAGGGTGTTTCAGGCCTCAAGATTTGTATATTAGACCGACGCCATCTTCAAAACTAAGGCCAAAATCTAAATCCATGTCTAAAAATCCGACGCCTGGGCCACATGTGTAGGCCCCTATGCCTAAAAAATAAATGATCAAAATGGCTGAAGATTTAATTACTCTGATCAGGGGTAGCCACCCCCCCCCCCCCTTTTAAGAAGCCTAGGCAAGACATTGATTATGAATCTTCTGAACAGGATTCTATTTCTTCTGACTCTTCTAATTAACAGGATTAGTCTATACCTACTTATGAGGACTCTGATGCAGAAAATTCCATCCTTTCTGCTTCTCCCCCTGAGGATTTTTCTTTTGGGGAAACTTTGCATACCTTACGGGGAACATTTCCACTGGGAAAGTCAGGATTTCTCTGAATCTAAAAAGAGACTTAGGGATTTTCTTCTTCTTCCTCAACATAGGCCTTTGGCTATATCTCCCGTCCTAGACATTGTTGATGATGTTTTTACAGAATCTAGTATGGCTCCTGATTCTCTGCCTCCGGCTCCTTGTAAGCCAGACAGATACTACAGGGTTCCTGACTTCCACAAATTCCTTTTCAAAAATCCTATTGTAGATCCTGAAACCATTTCTCAGGGTCCCAAGGGCATTAAAGCCTCTACTGCTAAAAATCCTACCCCTTCTGATAGAGATTCCAGGGTGCTGGATTGATGGGGTAAGAAGGTTTACACTTCTGCAACCTTGGCAATCAGGGCTTTAAACTGTCAATTTCATATGCTTAAATACCAGCAGCATATCATGGGACTGCTTAAACAGAAAATGATGTTAATTTCTGCCTGTGTGGAAAATAAAGATTTACAGGATTTATTGCATTCAGCTGAACAAGTTGGAAAACATACATTGCAGTGTACACGAAAACTATTAAAACTAAGTAAAAAACACACAGCAGGAAAGCAGAAACACGCTGAACAAAAAACGGCACGGACTATTTTATTTACGTAAGCGCTTTCAGCTAAGCAAATGCCCAGCCTTCATCAGACAAAAATCAATTAACACAGCTTAATTTTTATATAAAAGACACTACATCCATAAGTGGCTAATAAGCCAATCACAATACTGAATTCATAAAAATTATTACAACCTCAATTCACACCTAATATAAGAGACATTTCATCATCTTGCAAGCCCATATTTAACATATGTTAACTCACCACACAACAACTCAACTTATTAAATATATGTAATAGATAAAAAACAATGTTATAAAGAAAACATATTTAAAAGAGTAAACAATACAAATAACAAATAAAAAACGAATGCCTAAAGGTTTTAACAGTAATATTTAAACTATTTAAAGAGAGGATATCTCACATTCTTGATACTAGTAGTTATTACCACAAATAAATAACTAAATAAATAACTAACAACTAACATTTATCTAAGGAGAGCTTTAAGTTTAAGAATACACTTAATGGAGACAAAATCGTTCAAACCTGGAAGGAGATGTGCACATGTTCTAATCTGCCATAATAATTCTTGCTCTTCTAAATGCAACTGCCAGGGCCCTCCCCTTATGTCATTTTTAATACGATGCACTACACTAAATGCAAAGCAGTGGTCAGGGAACTCTAAAATATGCCTGGCAAGTGCATTTGTGAGGTCCTTCCTATCTATGGCATACAGGTGTTCATAAATTCTTTTCTTTATTTTTCTCTCAGTTTTGCCTATATAGAAGGAAGGACATTTCTCACATAGAGCCACATAAATCACACCTTTGGTGTCACAATTGTAATTACCCTTGATGAAATAATGTTTCTTGTTGATATACACTTTATTATCAACATGAATAAACTTACATTGTGGGCACATACCACATTTACGCATTCCCATTATTTTATTTTTCGTTTTAGGTTTATCCGTGGCCATTTCAACAAGATTTTTAAGATTAAAACCCCTACAGTATGTAAATTTTGGGTGTGTACCAAGAACCTTAATAGGAGCCCTATCTTCGAGTATAATGTTCCAATTTTTAGCTACTATTTCTCTAATAACTTTATAGTCCACACTATATGTGAACAAAAAGTTAATTCTAGAATGTGCAGGGGACTCCATCTTAAAAGTGTCCTTCCCCGATCTACCCATTAGGCCACCAACCAACAGGGGCGTAAAATGACCATTAGCCCTTTTGACCTGCACTTCGTGCGTCATCTCTCTTATGAGACTATCAGGATAACCTCGGCCCAGGAACATTTTACTAATATTGTCACATTCCTCCATAAAATCAATGTCGTCTGAAATCATTCTAGCAGCCCTGACAAGTTGCCCTTTCACTACACTCCTTTTTTGGTGGAAGGGGTGACAGCTGGAAAAATGTAGATAACTATTTGAGTGGGTTGGCTTTCTGTAAATTAAAGATTTAAACTTGTTATTAATTTTATCCTTACAGATTTTTACATCCAAAAAATTCATTTCATCCACTCCAATAGCGTACATAAATTCTAAGAAATCCGTCATTCCAGAGATGTTATCTATAAACTGTGGAATAAGGTTTTGCGGGCCCTTCCAGATGAAACACATGTCATCTTGGTATCTAGTATACCAAGTGACATGTTGATACAGTTCACTATTAAACAAATAATTACGTTCCCAAAAGGCCATAACGCTGTTAGCAAAACTACACACACAGGGAGACCCCATAGCAATCCCTATGTTTTGGAGAAAAAAACTGATCCTTAAATACCAGAAAGTTGTTTGAAAGCACCAAATCCAATAAAGTCTCCACAATGTACATCTGTACATTGGTGGCCTTCTTGGTCAACATAAAATTTCTTGTCCAGTCAATACCTAGTTGGTGAGGCATGACTGTATACAGATCTTTAACATCTACAACCAGAAAGACCACATCTGTGTGATATTCAATTTTGTTAAAATTCTCCAAAAAGTCCCAGGAATCTTTGCAAATCTGTGGTTCCCCCTGGATGTATGGTTTGAGAATACCATCAATGTACTTGGCACAAGCATAAGTAATAGAACCCCGCCCATCAACTATGGGCCTTAATGGGGGATCTATTATGTTTTTGTGAATTTTAGGTGTGCCAAAAATCGTGGGAACCTTTGGTGCTGACATGGACAAATAATGAAAGGTATTACAATCAATACTACCTTCTAAGAACAGCTCATCCAAAACACCCCTGATTTTCTTATAAGCTAGGTGCAATTCATACAAACTAGATCTCAAATATGTAGATCTCAAATATGTGTCAGACTGCAGATGGGTTAACATTTTATTTTCATAAAAGTATTCATCCATAAACACCAGACCCCCTCCCTTATCTGGTTTCATGACTCTAACTTTACATTCATTAAGAAGTGAAATAAAATCTAATTCATGTTTAGATATATTACTTCTCATTCCCAAATCATGTATGCTGTTATTAAGTGTGGCCCTGAAATCAATGTCACATATATTTTCAAAAGTATTCAGCCCACCATAGAGAGGTGGGTTGAACACGCTTGACACTCTAAATGAATTAAGGAGTGCAGGTGTATTCCCTAGAGACACCGCCAAATTCAATTTCCGGACATACAGTTTGAAATCTATAAGTGTTTTTACAAAGTCACTCCTTTTATCGGGAATGAACGACAAACCTTTTGAAAAAAAGTCAATCGGGTTGCTCAATGGTTAGTACAGTATAGTTGTATATCTCAAAGTCACTATGCTGAGTTGTAAGAATCTCAGGTCCTGTCTCTAAAGGAAATGTCATCTCCTCCGTCGATTCCCTTTTCTCTTTCTCTGTGGTTGTCCCCTGTTGTTCACTCTGACATTGCTGTTGTCCTGTGTGTTTCTGTCCCTGGGAAAAACCTGCTCGTTGTCAGTATTAGCAAGTTCTTGATTTTGATTTTGACCATGTCCATTGATATTATTGTTATTATTTTGGCCCCTGATACATTCGCTTCTATGAACAGGTGTTTGTTCATGGTTTGTATTATTAGCTTCAGATGAAGAAGCTGTTTTAGCCACATCACCACCCTTAGGTAAATTCTGTCCTGCCATAGGGGGAGGGGGGTAAGCTTTATTGTTTGCATAATCTGAAATGTCTCTGTCCATTTTACGTTTTTTATTAAGAACAAGTTTAGAAATGGAAGCTTCAGTACTTGAGAAAATTCTCAAATAGTCATATTTATATCTCAAAAAGTCATTGTCTTGTACCAAACTAGCCTCCAAAACTTCAAGTTCCTCTTTCAGGTCAATAATCTCTGCTCCATAAAAATTAATTAATGACAGCAGAAATTCAAAACCCTGCTTGTCAAAGAGGGTTAACAGTTCTTGATGGTATATAGAATTACTAAGCAATCCTGCAGGATAACGCCACTGCCGTAACCCCTTAGGGACTATTTTCTTTGTGATACATTCCTGCAAATAGGCAACTTCCAGTTGCAATTTCTTACAACAGAAAAGTTTATGGTCAAAAGAATTTAACCTATCAACAAAATTACTCACCAATCGCTCATTGCTCATGGCTCCCACCTCTGAATCCTTAGAAATTTCGAAGAAGTCTTTCTTGCCCAAAAAGTTAACCATTGAGGGTAAAGCAGCTCCATTATTGACTCCATTGGCATTTTCCACTAGTTCGTTCCTTTGAACATTAGTAACCTCTCCACTACGCCTCCTAAAATTAGCACTAGTATTTGTCTGCCCAGCAGACACGTTAGCATTAGCGTTGTTTACCATTAGGGAAGTAGGTTGATTCACCAAACGCACACCAGATAGACCGGTCGTTTCAGTATTCCCTCTGGAACCCGCAACTGTGTCAACGTGGTTCCTCTGAGTGCTCGATTCCACCTTTTGCGATAACGCTTCCACCCTATTCAGTAACAAATTAACTAGGGTGGTCAAATTACCTAAAGCATTCTCTTCCTGTGCATTGTTCATTTTTATCTATTACATATATTTAATAAGTTGAGTTGTTGTGTGGTGAGTTAACATATGTTAAATATGGGCTTGCAAGATGATGAAATGTCTCTTATATTAGGTGTGAATTGAGGTTGTAATAATTTTTATGAATTCAGTATTGTGATTGGCTTATTAGCCACTTATGGATGTAGTGTCTTTTATATAAAAATTAAGCTGTGTTAATTGATTTTTGTCTGATGAAGGCTGGGCATTTGCTTAGCTGAAAGCGCTTACGTAAATAAAATAGTCCGTGCCGTTTTTTGTTCAGCGTGTTTCTGCTTTCCTGCTGTGTATACATTGCAGTGTGGTTTTGATTCTTTGGAGGCCTCTAGCAGGGCTGTTGTAACTGGCTCTGTGCTAAGAAGACATGCTTGGCTCAAAGAGCAAACTCTGCCTGATCATGTTAAAGCAAAATTGTTGGATGCTCCTTTACAACAGGACCATCTCTTTGGTAATAAGGCTGAAGAAGTTTTAAAAAAGATGGAAGATAAAGCTAAATCTATGCAAACTGTGAAAGATTTCTTACAAGTGCAACCTCCAAGATTTAGTAGGCACTGGCCTACTAAGAACTGGTCCTTTCCAGTTCCTTCCAGAGCCACTCAAGTCAAACCCAGACATTCAAAAGGCTCCAGATTTCAGTCTCAAGGGACTTTTAGAACAAAACAATGGGGTGCCTCCTCCTCCAAATCTGGAAACAACAAGGCACCTCCCTATTTTAAGCAGTCTCAGTGACTTCCCTCTACACTTACCAAGCACTTACATTTCAGCCACCCCTTTGGGGGGGAAACTGGCACTTCATGTAAGAAACTGGCAACTTTTAACCCAGGACAAATGGGTTTTAAATATAGTATCCCAGGGATACAGATTTCATTTCCACACATTACCAACCCCAAACGGATGGCCAGACCTGCCCCCTAATCAGTGTGCAGAGGCCGAGAAATAAGTACTGTCTCTCGTGAACATGGGAGCTATTCAACCAGTCCCAGAAGAGGAAAAGGGACAAGGTTTCTATTCAAGACTTTTCCTGGTACCCAGAAAAGACAAATCATGGTGTCCAATTCTGGACTTATCTACTCTAAACGCATTTCTGGACATTCCAAAATTCAAGATGCTGACTCTTCAACAGTTACTTCCTATGCTAGGCAAAGATGCCTGATTGGTAACTTTAGACTAAAAAGAGGCTTACCTGCATATCCCAGTCAGGGAATCTTGCAGAAGATACCTCCGCTTCAAAGCAGGCTATTTGCATTACCAGTTCTCTGCACTGCCCTTTGGCTTATCTACTGTGCCCAGGGTCTTCACAAAGTGCCTGGCTCCAGTAATTGCATTTTGCAGGCAAAGAAATATTTTTTTATTTTATTTATTTTATTTATTTAACATTTGTTGACCGGGAAAGTCTGACTAGGTTCCACAGAGCCTGTTTTCAGCGGAGGCCCGGGGAGAAATGCTCCAGATGCATGTCTTTGGAATGTGGGAGGAAACCGGAGTACCCGGAGGAAACCCACGCGAACACAGGGAGAACATGCAAACTCCACACAGAAGGCACCGAACCAGAGAACCTCTTGCTGTGAGGTGACAACGTTAACCGCTGCACCACTGTGCCGCCCAAATTCAAATATATCCATACCTGGATGATTGTCTAATTCAGGCAGAAAACAGGGACATTCTTCAAAAACATCAGTTGTTTGTAAAAAAGGTTCTAACTTGTCTGGGGTACACCATAAACTAAAAGAAATCACAACTGGTACCCTCTCAAAAAATTACATTCCTGGGTGCAAGCTTGAATACAACTGCCCAGATGGCTTACCTTACACCAGAAAAGCAAATTCATTTGGTGACTTACTTCAAACAGGTGGCCACAAAAACCTTGCTATCTGCAAGACAAATTCTGCAAGCCTTGGGGTTCATGGCCTCCTGCATTCTTCTAATTCCATATGCAAGACTGCATATAAGGAAACTTCAGTGGTACTTAGAGTTTATGGAGTCAACATTGTCAAAGCCTGGAAACAATGATTCCTATCATACCTTGCCTGCAACTAGAGTTCCTATGGTGGGCAGAGGCCTGCCACCAAAACAAGGGACTGCCATTCACTACACCCCCTGCCACCCAAACCCTAACTACAGACGCATCAGACTACGCTTGGGGGGCTCATCTGGCAGGGAAGTGCATTCAGGGCAAATGGAGCCCAAATCAAATGCACCTTCATATCAATCAAAAAGATATGCTTGCTGTACAGAATGCACTGACAGCCTTCAAGGACTACCTTCATCCAGGACAATTAATGATAAAGACGGACAACACCACAGTTATGTGGTACATAAACAAGCAGGGGGGTACACACTCCTACCCCCTTTGCAGACTAGCCATGACATTGTGGGACACGGCCTTGACCTATCAGATTCAACTACAAGCTCAGTTCCTGCCAGGAAAGCTGAATACTCTGGCAGACGGACTTAGCAGAAATCTCATGGACCCACATGAATGGAAACTGGAATCACGGATTTTCAACATGTTGGCACGCAAATGGGGGAGTCCAGACATAGATCTTTTTGCCTCACCCCAGAACTATCAGTTGGACAAGTTTTGCACAAGAACTCATCACAAAAATGCCTGGAAAGTGGATGCTCTATCATTCAGCTGGAAAAACCTATCAGTCTATGCCTTTCTCCCTCTGCCTCTGCTCTCCAAAGTTCTACTAAAAGTCAAACAGGACAAACCAAAAATGATTTTGATTGCTCCAGACTGGCCTCGCCAACACTGGTACCCACTCCTGCGCAATGTGTCACACCTTCCACCGTGGCACCTGCCTCAGACACCTTACTTACTTACTATCTCAGCAGAACAACCAAATTATGCACACTCAGCTCCAAACTTTGAATCTTGCAGCGTGGCTAATCACCTAAATTCACCCTTGGCATCCCTCAGCAAACCTGTGATGGATGTCATTTTGGAGGCAGGAAGGCCTAGTACTAGAAAATCTTATGCTGACAAATGGAAAAGATTCTGTGCCTGGAATCCGTCACAAGGGATAAGCACAACAGTGCCCAATATTCCTCAGATTTTACAATATTTAACTGAGATGCTTCACAAGGGCCTGTCCTTTTCTTCCATAAAAATCCATGCCTCAGCCATTTCATCTCATTACAGCATAGAACCTCCCCTCTTCTCTCATTCTCTGCTAAAGCAGTATCTCAGAGGAGCCAAAAACGTAAGACCACCCAGGAGATCTCCGGCCCCTGCCTGGGACCTCAATTTTGTGTTGGAAAAACTCACTCTCCCTCCTTTCGAGCCAGCTGCTACTGCAGACTTAAAATTTCTCTCTTGGAAAACAGCTTTCCTTTTAGCAGTCACTTCAGGTAGAAGGATTTCCGAATTACAGGCTGTTATGGCAGTGGAGCATTTCATTATTTTTCATGCGGACAGGGTGTCTCTCAGGACCAGTCCATTCTTCATGCCTAAGGTGGTATCCAGTGTGGCTCTTAATCAGACCATTCATTTTCCAAATTTCTTTCCCAATCCACAGAACAAGGGGGAATGGATTCTGCATTCATTGGATGTACACAGATAACTTAGATTTTACTTAAACAGGACAAATTCTCTAAGAAAAACTGAACAACTACTGGTGGCATTTGCTGCAGGGTCAGAGGGAAAGGCTATTTCAAAGCAGACTATTTCCAAATGGATAAGCCATTGTATTCATTTCTGCTATATGCTCCATGGTAAAACTATCCCCCAGGGGTTCAAATCTCATTCCACCAGGGCTGCATCTACTTCTATAGCCTTTCTCAGAGGTGTTCCTACCAGAGACATTCTAGAAGCTGCTACCTGGAGCTCAGTTCATACTTTCACCAAACATTACCATTTACCTTTCTTCTCTAAAGCCAGAGCTGGCTTTGCCTCTGCTCTTCTGCAGGGCCTTATATCTGGTCCTAATGCTGTATAAATCTATCCTCCCAACCATAGCTTTGGGAATCTACCCAAATATAATGACTGCAACAGTGAAACATGAAGAACATAGTAAAGTTGTGTGCACTTACCATAAATGTAGATGTTCGAGTGTATTCACTGTTGTAGTCCTGGTTACCCTCCCTCCAACCCCCTGTTTTTCTCTTACTATACCTCTTCTTTCCTTTACTATGCTTAAAAGCCTTTTTGGTGTATTTGCTTTTGTTTGGAGGTATAATTTTGTGTTTTTAATCACTTAAATGTTGGCTCCCCATTTGGGGGGTACCTGACATCTGGGGCAAGAAAAACTGATGTAATGGCGTTGGCTGCATGTTTTATACCCCCGACAACCTAACATCATGGAAGAAGGGACAGCAACCGATGCAGGACACAAGAATTTGTTAATCAGGCTGACTGAGGGCAACCTGCCAGCAGATTACCCAAATGTAATGACTGCAACAGTGAATACACTTGAACATCTACATTTATGGTAAGTGTACACAACTGTACTATCTCATTGTTGAAAGGTATCACTCAGGAGAAGGGTACAAAAAATTTCCACAGCATTGGATATACCATAAAGCACAGTGAAGGCAGTCATCAAAAAGTGCAGAAAATATGGGACAACACTAACATTGCAAAGAACTGGACATCCTTACAAAATTGATGAAAAGATGAGTCGGAAACTGGTCAGGGAGGCTGCCAAGAGACATACAGCAACACTGAAGGAGCTGCAGGAATTTCTGGCAAGTACTGGTTGTATAATACATATGACAAAAATCTCCAGTATTCTCCTTATGTCTGGACTATGGGGTAGGGTTGCAAGATGGAAGAGTTTTCTTACACAGAAAAATATCCAGGCCCAGCTAAAGTTTGCAAAACAATACATCAGGTCTCCTAAAAGCATGTGGGAAAATGTGTTATGGTCTGATGAGACCAATGTTAACTTTTTGGTCAGAATTCCAAAAGGTACTTTTGGCACAAAAACAATACTTTGCATCACCAAAAGAACACCATCCCCATGGTGAAGCATGGTGGGGCGGTATCATGCTTTTGGGTTGCTTTTCTTCAGCTGGAACTGGAGCTTTAGTCAAGGTGGAGGGAATTATGAACAGTTCTAAATACCAGTCACTTTTGGCCCAAAACCTTCAGGCGTCTGCTAGAAAGCTGAAGATGAAGAGGAATTTCACCTTTCAACATGACAGCGACTCCAAGCATAGATCCAAATCAACAAATGAAAGGCTTCACCAGAAGAAAATTAAAGTTTTGGAATGGCCCATCCAGAGCCCAGACCTAAGTCCAATAGAAAATCTGTAGGGTGACCTGAAGAGGGCTGTGCACAAGAGATGCCCTCGCAATCTGACAGATTTGGAGTGCTTTTGCAAGGAAGAATGGGCAAATATTGCCAAGTCAAGGTGTGCCATGCTGATAGACTCCTATCCAAGAAGACTGAATGCTGATTAAATCAAAAGGTGCTTCAACAAAGTGTTAGTTTAAGGGTCTGCACACTTATGCAACCAGCTTATTGTACATTTTTTATTTTTTATATTTTTCCCCTAACAGATTTGTTTGTTTTTCAGGTGAATTGTTCATAGGTTCATAGGTAGGTACTAGGCTATTGGCCCTAGGGCCCATACAAGCCTAGCCAAAAAGGTACCGTGTCTTCCTCCACCCAAGAAGCAGGTTGTAGGTCACATTAAAGGTGGGAAAAGCTTTGAAATGATTTATTGTGGTCTCATTTTTTATATTACAAAAAGCTGGCATTTTAACAGGGGTGTGTAAACTTTTTATGTCCACTGTAGTTAGTTCATGAACTATTCTTCTTCCCTGGTTAAGTTGGAACATAAATTAGTGACTTTTACTTTCAAAATCTCCAAAGCTTCTGTAACTAATGTCAGGAATTTCAAATGGAATGACCTCATTAAATTCTATGAAAAAGTTTCATAAGTGACTTATGGCACCATTATTTCTGATACTGCCACAGCACATAGCTTTACAAAGGAATTCTGCACTCACTGTGATAAAAGTGTAGAGCTGGCAGTCCTAGCACAAATATCTCTCATCGTTAGTGGTATACTGTAATGAGAATGAAACAGTGTACTGTTGATTGCAGTGTAAATGTAATCCTGTACATTGTATGTAAATTTTAATTTTATTTTATTCCTTTTGGCAGAGATGTTCTATATAGTTCTTATGCATATTTGTCAGTTGAAGCTTTTCTTCCCAGGCCTTCACTGAAAAGGGTTTTTTATTGCCAAGTCAGATTTTCCTAGAAATCAAAAGCAATGAATAAATAAATAAAAAAATAATAGACAATTCACAAGCCACCCTGGTCGTTCACCACCAAAAATAAACTTTACAGTAAATGAAAAAAAAAATTATAGAAAAGATACAGAAGCCTTCATATTAAGGATACTATCAGAAATCGCACTGTATAAAAACTTAAGTAGATACTATTAGGTCCTAAAGCAGCCCATGAACATAGGATAGCATGTGAAGCAATGGACAGTTGTAATTCCTTCTTTACCTCTGCTAAGATACCAAGGAGTAACACACAATGTTATAAACTTATTCAAAATGGTAACACCTAGTCTGACCCAGTAGACATTGCCAATATAGCAGTAAATTTTACTCCAAAGACTTCTCTCCACATATCCCTGAATCCATTAAACCCCACGACATCACTGTAGAGCATGTACTGAGGGTACCATCTAAGAAGAGATATGCTTCATCTGTGAGGCCTGACCATATACCTCTTTGTTTAATAAACAATACTAAGCAAGCCCTGGCAGAGCCACTCCTCAAACCGTTTAAACTAAGTTTAGCTTTGGGATAGTTCATGAGTTTTGATACATATTAGCAGCATTGCCACTGCATAAGGACAGCCCTGTCAATGACCCTAGGAATTAAATGCCTGTCAGACTGACGAGTCTCATCTGTAAATCCATGGAATATATTTTTTACTGACCTGATAAAGTAGGGTATCAAAAGTCTGGGTAGACTAGACCCACAACAGTCTGGGTTTGCCTATGGTAGATCCTGTCTGATGAATTTGGTTAAATTATTTGAGAAGGTAATACAGGCTATCGATAGGAGGTCATAATGTTCACATGACATAGTTTTAATTTGGCCAAGGCATTCGATACTATCCATCACACTAGAATGGTTAGTAAGATTGATGTTTTAGAAATAAATCCCTGTGTCAAAAGATGCATAACCAAATTGCTTAAAGATAGATTCTCCACAGTGCAGGTAGCAGTTGCCTCATCAAAAAACATGAAGGTGACTATTGGTGTTCCCCAGGACTGAGGTGTGGGACCTATTCTGTACCAGGGTTGTCCCCAGGGGTCTATATTAGAACACTGAGTAGTCTAAATATCGAACGGCATAAAGGCCGAAAATGCCAGACCTCAAACTCACTATTTTAGGGGACTGCCTCTGCTAATTGTATATACCAACTCCGTGATCACACTACAGTGAGGAAAGTGCAAATATTCCGATCTTCACTGTACCGCAATCTTACTATAACAGTTTGCTGAACGTGTTTTCGCTGTAAAATGCCATTCAATGAACTGACTCTTCGATCACGTAATATTGACCCTTCCCCAGAGCTGAGTACTGGGGTCTCTCTCTTGCTTTGCATTTATTTTTCTGAGCTCCAGCCCATGAATCAGGACCTCTAGCTAAGTTTGCAGATGACTGCAAGCTGGGAGTTAGTCATGCACCTCTATCACACACAAACTATTCAGCAAGAAATTACGCTCAAATACCTGATGTGCTAAAAATGGGCTGAAGCTAAATGCAAAAAATGTGAAACATCATCACATTTGTTAGACAGTCCCTCAACATATACTATTGACAATAGCCTGATTCTAAAGGAGAATGTTAAGGACCTTGGATCATGGGTTAGTAATTCTGTATCTTTCGATCTTCATGTGATGGCAGTAGTCAAGAAATCTTTCTACTTATTTCAGCCACTTGCCAAATTAATAGTATCTAGAATGAAAGAGGTCAATGTTCCATATATTCAGCATTGATTAGACCAATTGCGTACAGTAATATTTTTGGAATGTACCTCGCCAGACATATCAAACTAGAAAGACCTTAAAATTCCTAATTAAAAAGGTTGTGGACATAAAACCCTACATTACCAGAAGAGATTGGAAGTACAGCCTCTTTCTTTAATGTTATAAACTACTGAGGGAAGTTCTGTGCCTTGCCTTGCCTTCCATGCCATTAGAGACCCAGTGGTCCTTGATGCCTTATATTTCCACAAGTCAAAAAGTTCCACTTTCCATTAATGGCACAACCAGGGGAAATCTTCACCGGCAGATAGATAAAACATGGTGAGAGAGGCTCATCATGCAATGCCACCCCCCCAAACTGGCTACCTGTGCAGATTAAGCAGTGTAAACAGTATCATCCTTCATATCGGACCTGGATAATTGGATGGATATCCACAAATTCACTCTGGTGCTGACTGCTTTAGCCTTCCTTGCGAAAAGGGGTTATGGCCTAATGGTGGTATCTCTGTCTTTACCAGGTTTACTTCTGTAAAAGTGGACCTGGTGGCCACATCTGCTTGCTTTTCTCATGTTTATCTAGTAGTTCCATTTCTGCTATTAGTTTCTTAAAAAAAGTGTTCTGTGTCTGAGGCCTTCATTAGCTCCCAACTTGGTTTTAAGTTTTGTTATTAAAAAGTCTTTACTGCATTACAGCTAATTATTTCAGTTGACTTATAAAACATAGAAAATGCATTTTGTAATTCTCCTTGCTTCTGCCAGAAGCATACCTCTCAACATGGAAACATCAAAAATCTGGACAAGGCCCATGAAATGTAAGTACAAATCTGCACGCTGTTTAACATAAAATTTGCATACATAATTATGTAACACCGTCCACTCCAATGGGATACCAACTTTCAAACGCAAACTGAAGAACAGACAACCAAAATATGGCACCAGAGTCCCCCTGCAGCCGTTCCAATGTCCCATTACCTGTCTATTTTGCCCCATTTACCATAAACACTAATATGTGCACTGCTTTACTTCTACGATGATTATTTAGATTTTATTTTTACACTTTACAGCACAATGCACAAACACTAATAGACATCTGCTAAACAAAGCAATACTGTCTTACAATGAAAATAGATTTGGCATTAAAACTGTTCTACCCTTAAAACTCACATTCATTAAAACAGAATTGAAACCCACACCACATCCAAAGAAAATGCATCTGGCCAGTGGTGGATAAAGATTACCTTTGGGCTGTTTTCAAATCATTGCCCCTTGCACATAAAACAAGAAACATACATGTGTTCTTTGATACACCTTCCTGACTTTATTAAATCATATTAATTGTATAGTACAGCACACTTGTTAGACAGAGCGCATTTTAAATTTATTGTTTGAACATTTTTCCAGTAGGCAGTGAAACAAAATGCATGAACCAATAATGACAAAACTGCCCAATTCAGAACATTTCCATCATAAAAGTCTATTTCTACACACACACACACACACACTACATATATATATATATATATATATATATATATATATATATATATATATATATATATATATATATATATATATATATATATATATATTGATATAAATATATATAATAGAATGACAGTAGTGTAAGTCATAGGCATCTTGCACAGCTTCTTGCACTTATTTTCAATTTAATTTTTTTGGGGGGTGGGGTGGGGGGGGGCAAAAGGCCAAAAACCAGGGACACATTTTAGACATTGCTTGTATAATTTTGTAAAGTTGCTAGAATAAAATGTTGTGTTACCACCGTGCTTTTCACTGACCAGTCTTGAACCCAGGACCCTGTGCACTACAGTCAGAGCAACATACCCCTATGCTAAACAGAATTCAGTTCTCACTTCTCTCCATAGCTCTCAACTCTTAGCACAAAAAACCTGGACAAAGCCAATAATGAGGGAATACAACCCCAAATTTCAAATACTCATCTTATAAACTTAAAAACTTGCTAGAATAAAAGGTTTTGTTACCATTTATTTTCTAAAGAATATGAAGCTTGAAATTCAAATGCCGGTCATTATTTAATGAATGCAACCTTCAATGATTTGTCACAAAACCACAGATTTTATGAGGAACAGATCAAAAATATGGCAGAAATTCACAAGTGGTGGTGGCTATGGACATTAGGCTCTTTTTACCCTATACCCAAGGTACAGTGTTTGAGCCTGAGTACCTCTAGCCACCAGGTATAGGGGCATTTACACACACACATATACACACACACACACACACACACACACACACACACACACACACACACACTCTCTCTGTCTCTCTCTCTCTCTCTCACACACACACGCACACGCTCTCTCTCTTTCTCTCTCACACACACACTCACACACTCCTTCGTTCAGCCAGCCATGATATTAAAACGTCCTAACCAGTATTTGACCAGCCATGATATCCAAAACGGGATAGTTCTTCGTTCAGCCATGATGTATCAAAACGACACATCCTTACCAGTTCTTAAATACCACAATATATCCGTCAGCGAGCCATGAATCAAAATACACCATTACTGGATCTGACAATAACTGTTCCTGCTCTGAGCATTTGAACAGCCCAGCCGGAAATGCGTGCATGTCAGCCCTTGAGCTCACTTCTGATAGGCTGGTAGCACCGATGGCGCTGACGTCATCGCGCATGTGATAACATCCGCTGAAACAGTTTGAAAATGTAAACAAAGTGGAAAAAAGTCGGAAATGAAGGGGTGCCACTCAATCATGGCACCCCATTATTTGGACCCCAGAACTCGGTAAAAAACAAGTAATTTGGGATGGTTGGGAGGTATTGCCAGAAGTATTACTCAGCTACTGACATTAAGGCGTAAAGAGCCTTAGGCAGTTTCTGCAGTTGCAGAGTGATTTGTAAGAACATATATTCTTTTATGCCTAAAGTGGTTTTGGATATCTTTAATGTATCCATACAGCTACCTTCCATATTTATTGAGCAGGAAAACAAAGAAGAAAACATTTTGTAGTACATAAATGTTCATAAATTTCTACAGTTTTATGTAGAAAAGACAGCTGAATAATCTGATCAGTTGTTTCTCATTATAAAAGGGAAACCAAGTAGTACAGTGTCCATCTGGTAGCTAATTATGCTGTTTTTGTTATTGTAACTACTTCTTGTGTTTGGGTTAGTATTGTAACATGTATCACAAAATGTATTATCTCAAAGTATTTGTGAGGCTGCTATATGGCCATCCATCCACCCACATATCTCAAAGTATTTGTGAGGCTGCTATATGGCCATCCATCCACACCTTCTCCAGGTAGTTACATATTGGATGTTGAGCCTAGGACTTGCTTCAGCTGTTATTCATGGCAACTGGTAAACCAGTCAGTATTTTTGGGGAGCCCAGAGGCATATCAGTTGGTGCTCTTCAGTTACACACTTATATTCCAACAATATATACATACTTTTCAGACGTTCAGACCAAAACTGAGGGCCTGTGGCTAACTAAGTTTGCTGATGATTGCAAATTAGATGCTATAATTGAATCCCCAAACGATGTCCGTATACTTCAAGAGGGACTTACACAAACAAGTGATTGGTGCCAAAGCTATGGACTCGAACTCTATGCAAAAAAATGCATTATTATCCCCTTCGGTAAAAATGATATCCCTGCAGGCTGAGTCATAAATAATAATACCCTAAGTAACAACTCTGTAGTGAGAAACTTTGGAACGCACATTGTCTGTAGCCTAAACTTTGACCACGATGTGTCTACTGTGGTAAGGAAGACATTTTACATTGCACACCTCATTAGCAAAGGCATTGCCTCAAGAGGGAAAGGGGTCATAACAGCCCTGTACTCAACCCTCATCAGGCCAGTAATTGAGTACTGTGCTCCATTTAGTCTGTACCTTACCAGGCACCTGCAGCAACTTGAGAGACCTCAGAGAGCCTGGCCTACAGAGCAATCTCTGATCCAAACCTAATGAAAATGTTGCACATCTGCAAGTCAAATGGGACAAAGGTCACCCACTCCAGGGACCTTAACCTCTGGCCTACAACATAAATAGGACCTGCTGGAGAGACAGATACATCTCTCAGAGGTTGCCACTCTTCTGGGATATGCTACCAGTTCACATCAAACAAAGCCCCCCCTCTATGACCCTGTTTAAGCATAGCCTGGATGGGAAACCATAAATTCCTGCCAGGGATTTCACCTATGACCTTCCTAGATATGGGCAATTGTTGTTAACTAAGATGTCGAGTTTAGGCAAGATCCTTTGTGTTGGGTTTCCCTAGTGTTATATTGGGCACACATGGTTAGGCTTATAAGGATCTTTGGGTTATAGCCCAGTAACCACCTATGAACATGTGTGTGAGTATATTTATATGACTTGGAAGAAAACCAACTGAATATGTGTAGAATGTGTGTGTGGGTGTGTGTGTGGGTGTGTGCGTGGGTGCGTGCGTGTGTGCGTGGGTGCGTGCGTGTGTGTGTGTGTGTGTGTGTGTGTGTGTGTGTGTGTGTGTGTTTATTTATGCACATACATAACTGGCCAGACCATGTTCTTCTGGTTGCCTGTTATCTGATTTTTCCCATTGGCAGAGAGATGCCTGAAAGCTTAGCCATTGGTCTTCTGAAGCTACTTTTTCATTGACTCATCCACTACCATTCTCCCTTGAACTGACATGGTGTAGTTTAGTAACATCAGCATACCAGTGTTGTATCTCATATAGAAGTAGAAAACATACTTGCATCTTAAAGTAATTATTTAACATTTGTTTGGCCTACCTTTGCACCATGGCATGTGGTACAAAAACTGCTCAACAGCACCTTGAGCATCATAAAGTGTTTTTTTCCACTCGTCACAAAAGAAATCCAACTTTAAAAGGTTTGTTTTTGCTGCAGTGACATCACTAGGAAAACATTAAAATCTGATGTCTCTTTCATTCCTCCTCACATATGGGCATTTCTTCAGACTAGGTCTCGAGCTCCTCCCACTTCCCACAATGCCCTACACTCCAGCCAACATCCCCAGATCTCGTTTGTCACTCACAAGTGTCAGATGTGATTGCTGTGTCTTGAGATTTTTAGATAGTGTTTCCAGTGGGATTTCTTCTTCATCTGTGTTCTTCTTGGTAGATAAGTGCCTTTTTATGTTCATTTCCTCCCCTTCTAAAAGTTGTTGTGTAGATTTAGATTCCTTCTCTTTCCTTTAGCTCAGCAGTTTGTTGTTTGCTGTGCTTTTCCTCTAGCCATTGGTTTCAGCCTTTTCTCTTTCCAGCTATTATCTTTGTTTTTGGTGTCTCCTTGGTAAAAAAAAAAAAAAGTAAAGTAGTGTTAGATTTTTATGTTTGTGGTTGGTACCTTTCTGTTTTTTTCTGTTCTTTGGCTGCTTTGCTTTTTGTTTGCAGAGTTAGTGGTGTATGTTGCTAGCATGTCAGAAAACTTTCTGGCTTTAAAAGGTGCTCTGAATGCGTCAGTAAGTTTCCACATTCCGATGCATGTTCATTTTATATATATATATATATATATATATATGTATATATATGTATATATATATATATATATATATATGTATATATATATATATATATATATATATGTATATACTGCCTAGGCCCAGAACACCTACTGTTAGTTTGGTCTGTCTGCGAGAGTTTAGTCCCAGGGCTATCGCCGACCACAGGAATAAGCTAATCCTAAAGGGCCCCTTACCAGCTTTTAGTTCTTCTCCATGGGCTCAATCCCCCTCCCAAGAGTGTAACAGGATTTTCTGAGGCCAAGAAGCACCCTCAGAAGTCCTAGAGGATGTCTTCTGAGCCTCCCTCCAAAGTTCTGAGACCTTCAGATCTGACCATCTCGGATCCTAGGCTCACATCTGCTCTGGGGGATCCGAAGCACTCGTCAGATCCTGACGGTTCTTACCTCATCACCAGTTCTCCTAAAGCTGCTTCCTCCACCTCGGATCCAAGACCCACAGATGCCACAGTTAGGGTTCCTACTCCAGTGTTTGGCATTGGGTCTGCTCCTGCTCTCAAGTTGCAACAGACCCCTGTTTAGACTCTCCTGTACCCCTTTAGTGGCTTCATCCAGTTCTTCTAGGAGCCTTTCAGAGGCAGACGTGGACAGGATGATGAGGAACATTCTTAAGACTCAGATCCAGTTGGGAGCCTTCTCTGCGCTGTCCTCTCTGGGTTCTACTAGTGCTTCCCTCCAAGTTCAGACTCCTTTTCCGATCCGTCCTTCTGTATCGGAGTCCCTGGGTTGTAGCCAACCGAGCGAGACGAGGTTCAGTATCAAGAGCCTTCCCTCCTCCACTATGACTGTTGCCCTGACATCCTCTGCTCCACTATCTTCGAATCATAGTGGGTCTTGAATCCGGGATGTCCCCATCGGATCTCGGGAGAGGGGTTCAGCTCCTACTATGTCGGAGCAGTCTGTTCCCCATGATGCTTTGGTGCCGGACAGTTGGTCCGATTTTGCCTGCAGCCCAAGGCTTGCAGATTCCTGCCCTTTCTTCTTTGGTAGCTTTGGCTTCTGTAGAGCGGGGGAGGGATTCTCTGGGCCTCTCAGTGTTCCAAGTCATAGAAAGGGTCTTCTCTTGCCATTGGGATCAGGTCTGTTTGAGCTCTGAACCTCCCTGTCGACTCCCCTTAGATCAGAGACTTGAGCCCCTCATACCTGTCCATTGTCAGTCCATCCAGACTAGCCTCCAAACACTTCCCCCAGAGGGAGCCCCCTCTTCTTCCGTGACTTCCCCTGAACATCCTACAGAGGAGATCCTTCAAAAGAGTTCTCTGCGTGTTTTCTTATCTGGACGACTGGCTCTTTACTGCCCCAACCATGCATCAACTACTACAGGCAAGGGATTACTTCAAACTTGACAATCTTCTGGGGATCACTATAAATCTGACAAAGTCAAACCTATCTCCCCAGCAGACTTCATTGGAGCTACCTTGGACACAGTGAACCAAATTGCAGCTCTTCCCCCTCATTGCTTTCAGACCTTGAGAGATCAGATCCAAACCATCTTGAATTGAGCCTCTCCACCGGCAAGGCTAATACTTCAAGCTGTAGGATCTATGGTGGGTGCCATTCCTCTAGTCCGTTATGCAAGGTATTTTATGCGAGTGCTTCAATGGACCCTGGCTGTTCAATGGTCTATACTCTACCAGCCTCTGTCTATTTGTATCAAGCTGACTTTGGTTTCTGAAGGCATCTACAATGGTGGTTGTTGTCAGACAACCAACTTTAGGCAGACCTTTCCTTCTTCCATCCCCCTCAGCTATGGTGACCATGGACACTTCACAGTTGGAGTGGGGTGGGTTAGGGGCAGGGAAAGATAGTCCAAAGCAAGTGGTAACACACAGAGACCAGGTTGCATATCAATGTTCTGGAGATGAGTGCAGTTGCAAGCCTTTCAGGACATCATCCCTCTAGGAATGGTTGAGATTCACACAGACAACATCTCGGTGGTGTGGTACATCAACAAACAAGGAGGACCCTGCTCTTACCCGCTGTGCAGAGAGGCCATGAGGGTTTGGGAATGGTTGATTTTTTCAGACCATTTTCTGCTTGCAGCTCACATACCAGGGAAATCCCATTGCCCTGGCAGACCAGCTGAGCAGGTCCATTGTGTCCCCTTACGATTGGTCTCTCAACCAATCAGTAGTGGATGCGATCTTCAGCCACTGGGGCCAAAATTTCTGCGACCTATTTGCATCCCCCAGAACAATAAGTGCAGCAACTATTTTGCTGTGATCCCCCTCTGGGGAGTCCCCGAGGGACGGTCTAGTTCATGATTAGCCTCCTGGTCTCCTATATGCTTATCCTCCTTTGCCCTCGATCCCGAAGTTTCTTCAGAAAGCGAACCATCTGAAGTGCTTGGTAATGCTCATTGCCCCATACTGGCCTCGTCAGATTTGGTTTCCCCTTCCTCTGGTCTCACCTGAAATATCCTCCATGGATTCTGGAACCCAAACAGGACCTCCTTTCTCATCCAGTAGAGGGTTTTCACCACCAATCTGATGTCCCTCAAATTGAGTGCTTTGTTTCTCCATTTCCAGTGATAGAAGGTCCAGGCTTGCTTCCCCTGTCCGAGACATTATTTTAGCCTCCCAAAAACCTGCTACCAAGAAAGTCAAGGGGAGTAAATGGAAGAGATTTGTTTTCTGGGCTTCTAAAGAGAATATTTTTTTTCAATAACCATCTTTATTAAATGATCACGCATGACATAGGGCAATCTTACATTTATATAAATGATAAACCACATTGCCACCACTTTAGTTGCAAATATTATACATCACAGACACCATTGAAACAACTGTAGTTGCAAACATTATACATCACTTATAATCTTATCAAGTCATTGTCGGTTAAACATTGTATAGCTCATTGAAATTCTGCCTCTTAAACCTTGTTCCTTCTCTGTATATATTGTTCCCACAATTCCCATTTTCTCCTATGTAGTTTGCTTCTTCCCTTTTCTAAAGATCCCAGTTTCAGTTGTTTTATCTCTGTTACTATATTCACTACTTCTAGTAAAGTTGGTCTAGACTTCAATTTCCATTTTCTAGTAATTGTTGTTTTGGCAGCCACCGCCACCATAATTGGATTCAGCAAGGCTTTACTATGTCTAGGCAGTTCTGATTCTGTATCATAGCTCAAAAAATCATCTCCCTAGTTAATCCAATCTGCTCACCCAGCATCTCCAACAGAGTGGTCCACAAGGAATCCTTAAAGTCTGCCAGCTCATTACACATCCAAAAAATATGTTCCCAGCCACCCCTTTCATGCCCATCACACCTATAGCATTTGCTATCCACCTGAGGAAAAAGTCTTTGGAGTATAAAAATACTTATGTAAACACTTCCAGGCAAAGCTCCTAAATCTTCTTGACTTTGTTGCATATTTGAGAGGTGTACATATATCTCCCCATTGTCTCTTTGTGAATTGCTTATCCAGTCTCTCTTCCCAGTGCTTTCTTAAGCTCTTATGATTGATTCTTATAATTACCAAGCAATTTTTATATGCTGTACTAATTATTCCTTTTTTAACAGCATCTTTCGTTTTAGATTTTATTAAAAACTTTACCAATGCTGGTCTTTCATTCAGGACCACCCTATTTCTCTCTGTTTGCCTATACTCTGATATCAGTCCTTGATAAGGAAGGCAGTTTCTAAACTGCAGTCCAAATAAATTCTTGGCCTCTTCCCATTCTATTACCTTTCCCTTTCTAGTTATTTGCTTCCAGTACCTTGGATGTTCTTCGTGTTTCACTGTTGCAGTCATTACATTTGGGTTATCTGCTTGCAGGTAGCCCTCAGTCGGCCTGATAATCAAAGTCTTGGGTCATGCTTCGGTTGGTGTCTCATCTTCCATGACGTCAGGTAGTCAGGGGTATAAAGCATGCAGCCGACGCCATTACATCAGTTTTTCTTGCCCCAGATGTCAGGTGCCCCCATAATGGGAAGCAATTATATACAAGGTTATGCCTCCAACAAAAAGCAAATACACCAGGAAGCTTTAAGCATAGTAAGCAAGAATAGAGGTATAGTCAATAGACGTCAGGGGGCTGGAGGGTAACCAGGACTGCAACAGTGAATACACTCGAACATCTACATTTATGGTAAGTGTACACAACTGTACTATGTTCTTCATGTTTCACTGTTTCAGTCATTACATTTGGGTAGATTTCCAAAGCTAAGGAAGGGAGGAGGCAATCAGATAGCATTAGGACCAGCTATAAGCCGCTGCAAGACTGCAGTGGCAAAACCAGCTCTGGATTTAGAAAAATTGGCAAGTGGTAATGCTTGTTGAAGGTATGTACAGAACTCCAGGTAGTAGCTTCTAGGATGTCCCTGGTAGGGACACCTCTGAGAAAGGCTGTAGAGGTAGATGCAGCCCTGGTTGAATGTGGTCTTATCCCCTGTAGGGTAGGTTTTCCATGGTGCTTATAGCAGAAATGAATGCAATGGCCTATCCACTTAGAAATGATTTTCTTTGAAATAGCCTTCCCCTCTGCCCCTGTGGCAAATGCAACCAGCAGCTGTTCAGATTTCCTGAGAGGCTTAGTCCTGTCCAAGTAAAATCTAAGTTGTCTGTGCACGTCAAAGGAGTGCAGTATTCATTTCCCTTTGTTCTGTGGATTAGAAAAGAAGGTTGGCAAATGAATGGACTGATTAAGGGCCACACTGGATACCACCTTGGGCATAAAGGAGGGATTGGTCCTGAGGGACTCCCTGTCCGCATGAAAGATGATGAAAGGCTCAACTGCCCTGAGGGCCTGTAATTCAGACACCCTTCTTGCTGAAGTGATGGCTAGAAGGAAAGCAATTTCAACTCTGCATTTGCAGCTGGCTCAAAGGGAGGTAGAGTGAGCTTTTCCAATACAAATTTAAGGTCCCAGGCTGGAATAGGGGCTCTCCTGAGTGGTCTTACGTTTTTGGCCCCACTGAGGAATTGCTTCAGCAGTGAATGAGAGAAGAGGGGTGGCTCTGTATTATAATGAGCTGAGATGGCCGAGGCATGAATTTTGATGGAAGAAAATACACTCTAACATCTACATTTATGGTAAGTCTACACAACTGTACATGTGAAGTTGTTCTAGCTCACCGTTTTGTTCTTACACGTGGGTTCGGAGCCAATCTCTCAGCTCCGAGTCGGCCGCTTTTCAAGCTCAAACTCTTAGAGAAGCTTGAGACCCAGTATATATATCACATGATGCTTTACTGTAAACCCCAGATCTAGTTTGCCGCTGCAATGGATCTACAGACTCGTCGGAGGAAGCTCGGGCCAGTGTTATTTTTTTTTTCTATATTTAGAGATATTATGAAAAATATTTTCTATTAGAGTGTTAGCTAGTGTTATAGTAATTACAAAAAATAGAGTTTAGTTAGACATAGCGTGTAGTTTAGAATACTTTGGAGAGTTTTTCTTAACGGCTGTTTGTCTAGGCCTTTCTTAGTTTTTTGGGCATGACAGGGCTCTGTCAGCTCCTTTGTGTGTGCTTTTATTAGTGGTAGTTTGGAATTAGTTTAGAATTAGTTAGATTAGTTAGAATTTAGCTACTTCTGTAGAGAGTTCAAGTTATAAAAATAGTTGAATAACTTTTGTGTTAATACTCAAAGTTTTGAGTTCAGGGATCTGAACTTAAATATATATATATATATATATATATATATATATATATATATATATATATATAGTTATATATATATATTTCCTCTCTGAATGTCTGAGAAGCAGAAGTCTGGCTTCAAAAGGTGTGAGTGTGGCCAAAAAATGTCTGTGACGGACAACCACTCCACCTGTGTGTACTGTTTGGGATCTGCTCATTTGCAGGAAGTGTGCTCTATCTGCCACTCCTTTAGCGCCAGGGTTCTTCTGGAAAGGCACAGGAAGCTGGTGGATAGGGGACTCCTGAAGCCTGATTTTCAGGCTGCGCTGGACAAGACCGACCTTTCTTCCAAGGCTTTGAAGGGGTCGAAGTCGTCCAAGGGGTCCTCGGAGCCCAAGTCCTCGGCTCCGAGCTCCTCTAGTATGGTTCGATCATCGGTTCCACAGCCCTTGGAGCCATGTATCGATCCTTTACCTCGGAGCCCAGTTGTGGATCCGGTGTTGGAGACTCCTCAGTCTCCGATTCTTCAATCGGTGCCGTCTTTGGCTCCTTCGACTCATCCCTCGACCTATTCTTCGAGGTTATCTGATGTGGACCTGGACCGCATGGTTAAGAGATTGCTAGAGAACCCGGCCCTGGCCAAAATGCTTTCTGCTTCGAGCCACTCTGCTTCGAAGCCTGAAATTCCAGCCCTACTTTCTACTCCTCCTCCTCTGAAGCCAACCGAACTCTTGGAGCCGGGGCAGACAGAACCGATGTTGGTAGAGCCCTTGGAGTTGAGGTTCGATCCAGCTTCCTCGGCTCCGTCGACCTTGATCTCCTCGGTTCCGACCGAGTAGTCTCGGAGCTGACACTTCCTCGCTGGCTCTGGGGTGGAGAATCAGACCAAGACTTCAGTTCTGACCCTTCCCCTCGGGGCTTCGTCGCAGGTGGGTTTGGCTCCGTCCTCTGGATTGGAGCATGGGGTCTTGGCTCGGGGAGGGCTGCCGGCTTTTTCGGAGCCGACAGCCTTCTCGGACCGGGATTCTGGTGCCTTCGATGCCATGAGGAGGGTCATGTCTTCTAAGACCACTACCTCCTCGGATCTTTCTTCCCCTCCCCCTAAAAGGCCTCATTCCGTCTCTTCCCCACAGGTCCCTACCAAGCGTCGAGACCCAGAGCCTCAGGTATCCCCATTGGGCAGCCCCTCCTCTACAGGGACTTCACCGGACACTCCCACCGATGAAGTACCTAGGAAGAGACTGTTCAAGAGGAGGCACTTGGATTCCCCACTCGATCTCTGACATCTGATGCCGACTTGGAGGAATCAGAAGAGTCCCAACGATCCCCCTCAGAGGATGTCTCATTTGCAGACATATTGGAGATCTTAAGGGTGATTGGCAGTTTCTTGCCCGTACTGAGGATGAGTCGGTACTCCTGAAGGCCTTTGGGTCTCAACCATCCACCTCCTGGGTTACTCCTCCCTTCGATGAACTAATGGATCTGGTTGCTCAAAGGGCGTGAGAGTCCCCTGATTCAGTGGAACCGGTCCCTCGGAGGCCCAACAAGTTCATTACTTCCCCTGCTGACAAGGCCTTTCTTACCAAGGGAGTCCCGGTTGATGCCATGGTGGCGGCGGCAGCCACCAAGAAAGAGATGTCGGAAACCTCGTCTTCTGTCCATCCTCCTAATAGGGATTCTAGGACGATGGACAGGTATGGGAAACGCATATTTAGTTGTGCGGCTTTTTCCATGAGATCGCTCAACTACCTGACCCATTTTACCCACCTTCAATGAGATCTCCTTAAAGAGCTGGGAGATACTCTGCAGGTTAACACAGCTGATGCAGTTTCTGAGAAAGTGACTGCACAACTCAACACCCTCAATTCTATAGTCAACTCATCCATGTGGCTCATTTCTTATGCTGCCGATGGATCGAGTAGGGCGGCAGGTTCGGCGATAGTTCTTAGGAGGCGGTCCTGGATGCGCCTTTGCTCCTTTGCGGAAGCCTTCAAGTCTTCCTTTGTCAGTACCCCATTCGATGGTTCCGCCTTGTTCAGGCCTAAAGTTAAGGAGACGCTTACTAGGTGTGAACAAGAAGGAAAGACTCTGTCTGCTGTAGGAGTCCGTTTTTCCACTCCAACTAGACCGTACCCCAAAGGACAATGAAGTGGAAAAATGTGGTTTCGAAAGCCCCAAGGAGCTTTCCAGAACACACCTACGGATACCCCCTCTAGGGGCAGAGGAGGGGGTAAAAAACAGAAGACACCATCCAAACGGCAGAGGTGGTCTGCAAAATCAGGGTGACAGGGAGCAGTTCTCTGGTAAGCCCTATCAGCGTTCCTGAAAGGAAGCCCGGCTGTCCTTCTCTGGAGGCGGTCGGGGGTCGCTTGGCTTTATACCCAAACGCCTGGCTAAACATTACAACAGATTCTTGGGTAAAAAGCATCATTTCCAGAGGTTACTACATTCCCTTTACAAAATTCCCTTCCATGTGTACAAGTATTCCAGACGTTCCACCCAGTCTGCGAAAACTAGCAGCCATAGAGATTCAAAGCCTGCTAGACAAAAGAGCCATTCAGCCAGTCCCGGCGGACCAGATAGGATCCGGAATTTACTCAGGGTTCTTTTTAGTTCCAAAGAAAACAGGGGACTGGAGGCCCATATTAGACCTCAGCAAACTCAACACCTTTGTCAAGATAGTAAAGTTCCGGATGGTCACACTTCAATCGATACTTCCGTTCCTAGAAACGGGCGATTGGATGTGCTCTATATATATCAAGGATGCTTACTACCACATCAAAATGGCCAGATCATCCAGAGATCACTTGCGTTTCTGGCTGGGGGCCAGTCATTACCAGTTCAGAGCCCTGCCCTTTGGTCTCACCACAGCCCCCAGAGTGTTCACCAAATGTATGGCAGTGGTCACAGCTCACCTGAGACGCTTAGGATTCCGGGTGTTTCCATATCTGGATGACTGGCTCCTCACCGCCAACTCCAGGCATCAACTAATTCAGGCAAGAGACTACACTATCAACCTGTGTTCCCAGTTGGGCAGAACCTTAAACTTTGAAAAATCTGTGTTATCGCCCTCGCAGCGTATTACCTTTATAGGAGCAGAGCTAGACACTGTCGATTCAAGGATCAGGTTGCCTCAAATAAGAATCTTATCTCTAAGAAGTCAGTTGTCCAGTCTGTTGACCCAGAACAAAGCTCCTCCATCCCAGATACTGAAGCTGTTAGGCACAGTGGCAGCCACACTAATAGCAGTCCCGTTGGGGCACATGCACATGCGGATAGTCCAGTGGTTACTCTTCACAAAATGGTCTTACCAACAACTGCCCATGTCGCACGAGATTCTGTTACCAAATCTTTGCAAGAAGGATCTCAATTGGTGGCTGAACAGCGACCAGATAGTAGTCGGACGTCCCCTTGTTCTTCCCCAACCCACAGCCACAGTGACCACGGATGCTTCCCTGATAGGGTGGGGGGGGCTATTTCAGGGAAAGACTGTCCAAGGTACTTGATCAAGCATGGAATCACATTTGCATATAAATGCCCTGGAGCTGAGAGCGGTGTTCCTGGCGTTGCAACACTTTCACAACTGTCTTCCTTTAGGGACAATTGCAATTCAGACAGACAACATGTCAGTAGTCTGGTACATCAACAAGCAAGGGGGAACCAGATCGTATCCCTTATGCCGAGAGGCCCTAAGAATTTGGCAGTGGGCTGTATCCACCAGGCGCTTTCTAATAGCAACGCACATCCCGGGGTCATCCAACGTGATAGCGGACAAACTGAGCAGGGCCATCCTGTTGCCTCACGAGTGGTCCCTCAAACAGGTGGCAGACAAGATTTTCCACAGGTGGGGCCAGCCTTGCCGCGATCTGTTTGCATCTCCGATGAATGCCAAATGCAGAAGCTACTTTGCGCTTTATCCCCCACCGGGGAGCAACCCGAGGGACGCGCTTGTACACGATTGGCCCCCGGGCCTCCTGTATGCCTTCCCGCCAATTCCCCTAATTCCCAAATTCATACAGAAAGCCAAAAGTCTGGGAAGGACTGTTATTCTGATAGCCCCATCTTGGCCTTGTCAGATTTAGTTCCCCTTCCTTCAGAAGTATCGAGTGGAAGAACCATGGATTCTGGACCCAGTGCCAGACCTTCTGACTCATTCGTCGGGAGTTCTTCATCCCTCCCTCATCTCCCTAAAACTGACAGCTTGGCTGCTCCAATTCCCATATTAGCTAGGTCTCAAGGTTTGTCTCCTGCGGTCCAACATATTATAATTTCCTCTCATAAACTGTCAACCAGGAAGCTATACCATAGCAAATGGAAACGATTTGTTCCCTGGGCTTCTCAGCACGACGTTGACCCATATGTTGCTCCTATTCATACCATATTAGAGTTCTTGTTTTCCTTGTTCTGTGATGGCGCAGCAGCTGCCATCATAAGGGTTCAATTGGCTGCCATTACCAACTTTCATGTAGGGTTTAACGGGAATAAAATCATGTCCCACAGACTATGTAAGGCCTTTTTGAAAGGGACCCACCATCTCAGACCACCTATCAGACACCCTGTCTCTCCCTGGAATTTGAATCTTGTTTTATCCCAATTGATGCTTACCCCCTTTGAACTCGCGTCATCTTGTAATTTGAAGTTTCTGTCTTGGAAAACAATATTTCTGGTAGCCATTACATCTGCGCGTAGGGTCTCTGAACTCCAAGCTTTATCTTCCAAGCCCCCATATTTGATCTTCCACCCTGATAGGGTGTCCCTCAGGACAAATTCTACCTTTCTTCCTAAGGTCTGTTCAGAAACTAACTTAAATCAGTCCATTGAGCTCCCAACCTTTTTTAGACACCATACCAACAGACTGGAATATATGTTACACAAGCTTGATGTTCACAGACAATTGAGATTCTACTTGGACAGAACGAAAGACTTCAGACAATCTGATCAACTCTTTGTCTCTTACGCAGAGAACAAGAAAGGTTCTGCAGTATCAAAAATCACATTATCTAAGTGTCTTTCTGATTGCATTAAATTCATTTATTCCTCCACTAACCAGCCATTACCTTCTAATGTCAAAGCCCATTCTACCCGGGCTGTTTCTACGTCATTGGCTCATGCAGCTCGTTTACCCTTGGATATCATCTGTGCAGCTGCTACTTGGTCCAAACCTCACACGTTTATCACTCATTACAAAGTGGACAGGGCCTCCAGGGACAGGGCTTCCTTTGGTTCCACTGTGCTCAGGAATGTTCTCCCTTGAGCCACCCTGGATTATGGTGCTTGGGACGCTACCCACGTGTAAGAACAAAACGGCGAGATAGAACAACTGTACATAAAGATGTTATGTCCTTACCATAACGTTCCATGTGAGTTGTTCATCTCGCCTTTTTGTTCTTACATTCCCTCCCACCTTCCCCCTCCTGGTGAGAAAGATGGTTGCCTTGGTGGATTGGTTGGTCTTGTCAGCCTGTCTTCTTAAGACAGACTGTTTTTCCTTTCTGCAAATCTATAGGTACCTAGATAGGTAGGTACTGCAGTGCTTATTTTTTTAGGCTGTCTTCGGGTGCAGCGTACTAGATCTGGGGTTTGCAGTAGAGCATCATGGGATATATACTGGGCCTCGAGCTTCTCTGAGAGTTTGAGCTTGAAAAGCGGCCGACTCAGAGCCGAGGGATCGGCTCCGAACCCACGTGTAAGAACAAAAAGGCGAGATGAACAACTCACATGGAATGTTATGGTAAGGACATAACTTCTTTTTTCCTTTGCCAGTTTTCTCCAATAAATTACATCCTCCTCTTGCCTATTGTCTATATCCCTAACCACAGTCATCCCTAGGCTTCTAAAAAGAATATTGATCCATTCTCCTCTGCTGTTTCAGGTATTCTTCTTTTTCTGGTGTCTCATTTTAAAGAAGGAGCCAGTTTTTCTACCATCAAGCTTCAGTTGGCAGCCCTCTCTAATTTTAATTCGGGCAATGTGTGCAGTTCTCCTTCTATTCCAAACTGTGCAAGTCCTTCTTGAAAGGGAGCTTCCTCTTCATGCCTCTGGTAAAAGATCCTTCCCTGCCATGAGATCTCACTGTGGTATCGCAAGGCTTAACTCAAAAACCATTTGAACCAGCTGGTGACAGTGACTTCAGATTTCTTTCATGAAAGACAGTTTTTCTCATTGCCATCACCTTTGCAAAGAGAATCACAGAGATTCAGGCCTCGTCTTCTAAGCCCACTTACATTATTTTCCACAAAGATAGGGTGTCCCTTCGTACAAATCCTTCTTTCATGCCCAAGGTGGCTACAGAATCCAATCTCAACCAAACAATTCAACTACCAGTCTTCTTCCAAAATTTCTCTAATGAGGGAGAATGTTTGTTGCATCTGCTTGACATTCACAGGCAGTTACGTTTTTATCTGCACAGGACGAAACCTTTTCAAAAATCAGAACAGTTATTTGTGTCATTTTCTCCTAGCCATGTAGGTCAGGTGAGTTTCGAAGGTTATTCTCGCTAAATGATAACAGACTGTATTACTTTGATTTATACCAAGGATGGATTACAGTTACCACATCTTCCTAAGTCCCATTCTATTAGGTTTATGTCCACGTCATCTGCCTTTTCTTCCAGGGCCTTTCTAGATGATGTCTGTGCTGCAGCCACTTGGCCAAAGGCTCACACATTTGTCCTGCTTTACAGATTTAGACCTTGTTTCCCAGAGCAGAGCTTCCTTTGGTTCAGCAGTGCTGCAGCATATCCTTCCTTGAGACTACGCAGGAGTTGTATAGCTGGAGACTTGGCTGTTCCCGTTAGGGGTCACCACAGTGGATCATCTGTTTCCATTTCTTCCTGTCCTCTGCATCTTGGTCTGTCACACCAACCACTTGCATGTCCTCTGTCACCACATCCATAAACCTTATCTTAGGCCTTCCTCTTTTCCTGTTACCTGGTAGCTTCATCCTTAACATGCTTTTCCCAATATACTCAGCATCCCTCCTCAGCACATGTCCAAACCAACGTAATCTTGCCTCTCTGGCTTTGTCTCCAAACCTTCCAACCTGGGCTGACCCTCTAATATACTTATTCCTAATCCTGTCCACCTTCGTCACACCCAGTGCAAATTTTAACATCTTTAACTCTGTCACATCCAGCTCTAACTCCTGCCTTTTTGTCAATGCCACTGCCTCCAACCCATACAACATAGCTGGTCTCACTACCCTCTTGTAGACTTTCCCTTTCAATCTTACTGGTACTCGTCTGTCACAAATCACTCCTGACAGTCTTCTCCACCCACTCCATCCTGCCTGTACTCTCTTCTTCACCTCTCTTCCACACTCACCATTACTCTGAACTATTGATCCTAAGTATTTAAACTCATCCAACTTTACCACCTCTACTCCATGCATCCTCACCATTCCTCTATCCTCCCTCTCATTCACACGCATATATTCTGTCTTAGTCCTGCTGACCTTCATTCCTCTTCTCTCTAGAGCATATCTCCATCTCTCCAGGGTCTCCTCCACCTGTTCCCTACTCTCACTACAGATCACAATGTCATCTGCAAACATCATAGTCCACGGGGACTCCTGTCTGATCTCGTCTGTCAACCTGTCCATCACTATTGCAAATAAAGGGCTCAGAGCTGATCCTTGATGTAATCCCACCTCCACCTTAAACGCATCCATCACTCCCACCGCAGACCTCACCTCTGTCACACTAACCTCGTACATATCCTGTACCACTCTTACATACTTCTCTGACACTCCTGACTTCCTCATACAATACCACAACTCAATGGGCACCCTTTCATATGCTTTCTCTAAGTCTACAAAAACACAATGCAACTCCTTCTGACCTTCTCTGTACTCCATCAACACTCTTAGAGCAAACATCGCATCTGTAGTGCTCTTTCCCGGCATGAAACCATACTGCTGATCACTAATCATCACGTCCCTTCTTAACCTAGCTTCCACTACTCTTTCCCATAACTTCATGCTGTGACTGATCAGTTTAATCCCTCTGTAGTAACTACAGCTGTGCACATCACCCTTTTTCTTAAAAATCGGTACCAAAACACTTTTTCTCCATTCCTCAGGCATCCTCTCACTTTCCAAAATTTCATTAAACAATCTGGTTAAAAACTCCACTGCCATTTCACCTAAACACCTCCATGCTGCATATGTTATTCAATTCCTCACCCTTTTTTGAACAAGAAACGTCTTTATTAATCGATTACTTATGACATAAGTAATCATACATTTCTATAAATGAAAACAAACTACACAGGCACAATCCCAGTTGCAAGCATTTTACATCAGAAAACATACTGACACACTCCCATTTGCAAAGATTATACATCACTTATAATCTACCCAGTGATTTTCAGTCAAACTACTTCAAAATTCTGTCACATTTTAGTTTAATATATCAGCCATCCTGATCTACTCAACTTCATCATATCCTCTATCTGACACCTCATACTCCTTCATACTTTGTTCTAGCTAATTTAAGCAGTTTTTCTTGGCACTAATGTTTGTCCTATAAATCTATATGAATTTATAAACAATGTATTTTACATGTTTTGCAGCTCATATACTGTGAACATTAGTACCTGTACACAATATTCCTGTTCTTAGTTGTACTGTTTGTAATAACCGTAGCAGTAGATACATATTCTGTAACTGTAGTTAACATTTATGTAACCCTTGTATTGTATAAATTGATTGTGGAGTTTCCTCCCTAGGCCACCATTGAAAAGGGGATGCCAGTCATTCCACTCAGACTTTTCTGGTAAACCAATGTAAAATAAATAAAATAAATGATAACACTGCAGAAATCAAGGGTTGAAATGAAGGAAAGTCTGGCTGAATGATTCTTCTCAATAAGAACTCTTTCAAAAATAATAGAATTAGAAGATTGAGTACTTGAAGAAAAAGCTGTTGTTTTCTGCTGTACCAAAGAAAGTGGAAGGAACAGACTGCATTAAATATTATGAAAGTACAAATAAACAATTGCACTGGTATTCCACAGCAGGATTTGTTAATCAAATAGGTATGGTTCAAGTTTGGCCATGAGAATGATGCTAATACCTGTAGTAGAGATAGTCATACCAGCAGAAAAAAAACTGCTGCTGACTAAATTATGGTAGAAGGGAAAATATTTACGATTGTGAACAGCAGCATGTTCGTGGAAAGTTATGAGTCTGTTCTGCCTGGTGTACAGTTAATAGAGTTTGTTCCTGCAATGAAGAGGATGTTGAGAGGCAGATGTGAGATTCAGTTTGGTATATCCAGCTGTTTTTCAGAATATTTCTTTCCTGGAGGATCAAAAACATTTTTGAATGCAGAACAGGCTAAAGAGGAAATAAAAACGTTTACCCAGCAAAAGATGGGCTAGCAAGCAGAAATGACACTGCTTTTTATTTCTCTAACAGTAGCAAAACCCATAGAAAGACCTTGCCAGTAAATCATTTTCCAAAAGATAATTCAGTGACAGAAAAAAGCCCAGGAGCTGACTAAAACATCAGGAGTACTTTGTACTTGAACCAGTGTTGGGTGGTTGAGATGATGAGTAAGAAGACTAGCAATAATATGAAGGTGTGAAATAAATGGAAGATTTGTTAAGTGCCATTTCCATAAGATGCAATTTTGATAAGAGAGCAGTGCTTCTGCAAGAAGTCGTTATAAAAACTGGAAGTTTGTGAACTTTAAGTTGGTGGGAGAACTCTAATGTACAAATCCACTTTATCATTAATGATGTTCTTCGTGTTTCACTGTTGCAGTCATTACATGTGGGTAATCTGCTGGCAGGTTGCCCTCAGTTGGCCTGAATTCCAAAGTCTTGGGTCCTGCATCAGTTGCTGTCTCCTCTTCCATGACATCAGGTCATCAGGGGTATAAAACAAGCAGCCGATGCCATTTTCTTTAGTCTTTCTTGCCGCGCGGTGCCTGAAGCAGAAGCAGTTCGCAAGTGCAGGTCGGCCGACTCCTGAAATTTTCGAGTTCAAGTTTCAGAACCGAAGTCTTCACTAAAGCTAAGTACCCCATTGGGGAAACTTTTTTCTTGCTCCATACCAATTTCAGAAAAAGTTAATAATTGTATTAGTTGTGGGAAGCAAATACCTCATAAGGATTTCCATTTATACTGTATTCCTTGCCTAGGCCCTGATCACAACGTGCCTGGCTGTCGGTTTTGTGCTAGATTTAACCAACGCACTATTAAGCGTCTGTATATTTTTGCCTCAAAATATTTTGGAAACAGATTTAACTACCCTAAAATGTCGTCTGATAGCAATCCGACTACCGGAGTACACAAAAAACGCAAAGAAAAGGACAGAGACAGACAGTCGAGGTCCAAAACCGATGACGAAGCTTCTCCTAAGCCAGTCACCGGTTCACCGGTACTCAGTGAGGTGCTTTTGCAGCCCCTGATGCCCGCTACTTTCGAGTCGCAGGCCCCTACCTTGACCCATGTGGAGTCCGGCATGCCTCGAGATACTCAAAGTATTGTACCCACGGATGTCTCTCCCTCAGATGGGTCCGGAGCCGCTGAGCAGACACCAGCTTCTGAGAGTGTATTCAGGCCTCAACATTTTTATATAAAACCAACGACAGCTGCAAAACCAATACCTGCATGGGACCACAATTATGTGTTGGAAAAGCTCACCCTGCCTCCATTTGAACCAGCTGCTACTGCAGATCTAAAGTTCTTATCATGGAAAACAGCTAAGCTCCTAGCAATTACTTCAGCAAGAAGAGTTTCAGAGCTACAGGCCCTTATGGCTGTGGAGCCTTTCATCATATTTTACCCAGAGAGGGTGTCTCTGAGGACCAATCCTTCATTTATGCCTAAGGTGGTTTCCAGTGTGGCTCTTAACCAAACTATTCATCTGCCAACCTTTTATCCAAATCCGCAGAACAAGGGGGAGAGGATTCTGCATTCATTGGACGTACACAGACAGCTAAGATTCTACTTGAGCAGGACTAAATCTCTAAGAAAAACTGAGCAGTTACTAGTGACGTATGCTGCAGGATCAGAAGGAAAGGCTATTTCAAAGCAGACTATTTTAAAGTGGATAAGAGACTACATTTGTTTCTGCTACTTACACCATGGCAAACCTGTGCCCAAGGGCATTAGGTCTCATTCCACCAGAGCTGCAGCTACATCAGCAGCCTTTCTCAGAGGAGTACCAACCAAAGACATTCTAGAGGCTGCTACTTGGAGTTCTTTTCACACTTTTACAAGGCATTATCATTTGCCTCTCTACTCTAAGTCCAGGGCAGGCTTTGCCACTGCAGTTCTGCAGGGCCTTATAGCCGCCCCTAATGCTGTTTAGCTTCAGCCTCCCATCCATAGCTTTGGGATTCCACCCAAATGTAATGACTGCAACAGTGAAACACGATGAACATAGTACAATTTTGTATACTTACCATAAATGTAGATGTTCGAGTGTATTCACTGTTGCAGTCCAGGTTACCCACCTGCCATCCCCCTTTTTATTCTGGAGTTTCTCTTTCCTTCACTATCTCCCAGAACCTATGTGGTATATTTGCTTGTAGATGAAGGTAAAGTTTGTATTGTTGCATGTATATATAGTTTATATATATATATATATATATATATATATATATATATATATATATATATATATATTTTGCTACCTTTTTGGGGGCACCTGACATCTGGGGCAATAAAAACTAAATAAAATGGCGTCGGCTGCTTGTTTTATACCCCTGACATCATGGAAGAGGAGACAGCAACCGACGCAGGACCCAAGACTTTGAAATTCAGGCCGACTGAGGGCAACCTGCCAGCAGATTACCCAAATGCAATGACTGCAACAGTGAATACACTTGAACATCTACATTTATGTTAAGTGTACACAACTGTACTTTTTGAACAGTTCTGAAGGGACTGAAGATGTAATTGTAAGTAAAGAAAAATTTTGCTTTTCTTGGTGGTATGTGTATAATACATTTCTTGAACTAAATGTATATGTTACAGTATTAGAGTAGTTATGTATAGTATGCAGATTTATTTTAAATGTGAGGTGGAGGGGAGTCATATCAGTGATTATTTGTGCCAGTTATGTTAAAGTAAAAAAGTACTTTTTCTTGACTGCAATCAATCTGAGGTTTATACTGTAATAAGGTAAAGGTTGTGTGTAAGCAGTATAATCTTGTGATCTTGGCTTGCTGGGGAGGATGTAAAAGTGTACTGATCATATGTTTTTATTAAATTATGGTAATTTCCCTTGGTGTTGTACAGATGGAGCTAGAGACTGATGTTCTGGGTTTGTACTGCAGATAAGGGAAGAACTTTTATTTCTTTTTCTGAGCAAACATGCTGGGACATGGAAGGCATGTAAAATGATAGCTTCTTAGCAGTTGATAAAATCTAGTTCATATATATATAAAGCTATTAAATAATTTTATATCTACCAGCAAAGCTACAGATAGTCTGTCTACAGGTGCAAGCAGTTAAACCAGGAAAGGACTGAACCCTGAACTCTTAGGCATTTGTATTAGAATCACTTCAGTTAGTACATAAATGGGCACTAGCAAGCAGTTCAGTGAAAACAAATGAAGTCTGACACATTGAAGGGAATACTCTTTCAAGTTAATGCATTATTAGCAGCATTTAGCACTTCAGTATAAACCATAACATGGCACAGTCTAATCTGTTCATTTAGAGGTAGCCAGTGCCATTTTTCATAAGGCCAAAAAGCAGTTAAATGACAGCATGCAAGTTGTTTTTCATGTCTCCGAGGGGAGTAGAGATTAGACAAGAATGGATAGTATCAGCGCAATAGAGAACATAAGCTCTAACATGTGCTTCCAGCATGATTGGACGGCGCAGTGGTGCAGCGGTAGCATTGTCGCCTCACAGAGAGGTTCTCTGGTTCGATTCTCTGCTGGGGTGCCTTCTGTGTGGAGTCTGCATGTCCTCCCTGCGTTCGTGTGGGTTTCCTCCGGGTGCTCCGGTTTCCTCCCACGTTACAAAGACATGCATCTGGTGCCTTTCTCCCCGGGCCTCCGCTGAAAATTGGCTTTGTTCCAAGTCGGACTTTCCCGGTTAACAAATGTTAAATAAATAAATAAATAAATAAATTAAAGCTAAGTTTAGAATAGGTTAGACCTGTGGGTGTAGATGTCTTTGGGACAAGTGCCCCAACATGTAGGGGCAACTTCCCTTTTTGAACATATATACAGTTTTGTGTGTTTTCTGTGTGTGTTAAAAGGGACTGGAGGTTAAACATGAAGAAGGACATAGTTTTCGTTTGAGTGTTTTTATTGCAGCAAAAAGCCTGGGAAAATGTGATTGGTTCAAGCAGACATGAGAAGCCACAAATGCATATAAGATCAGCCTGATAAACATTAATGTATGCAGTTAGTTGCAAGTTGGAAATAACATTCAAAAACTGTCATGTAGAATATGTGAAAGTAATAACTTCATATCTTAATTACTTCCTTGTCAATTATATCATGGAATGTAAATGGCATTGTAGGTATGGACAAGAAACGGATTACTGAAATGTGTTAAGAAGTATAGGGTGCAAATAGTAATGTTACAGAGACATACTTGGATAGAAATAAACATGTGAATTTGTCAAAGAAATTATTCTAGACTGGATATTCAGTAGAGTATCTGGGGCACTGATTGTGAGAGGGGCTCCAGTTTCATAGTTTCATAGTATAGTACTAGGCTATCTGCCCTGGGGCATTTGTAAGCATAGCCATAGTGATGTGGCTTTTGCCACCCCATGAAATGGTACAAAAACTGTACAGATAAAATCTAGAATACTGTGCCTCTGTCTAGTAGTGACACAGTGAAGGTCCCCTTATATAATAGAATTAGTTTACTGTGCCTCTGTCTAGTAGTGACACAGATGTGACCCCTGGGGTAAACTTACAATCTCCCATCCACTCATCAAGATTTCTCTTGAAGAGATTCAGTGAGGGGCTCTGCCTAATATGAACTGGGATCCTGTTCCAAAGCATGGGAAGCCTCTGGGTTATGAATCTATCCCTCCAGCATGTCCTGTTCATACTTGTGCCGAGGTTTAAGTCTTTAGCTCTCGTGGTCCTGATGGATTTGGATTTTTTGAGGTGGAGCATGTCCATCAGATCCTGATTGGACATGGCCTTGTATGTCAGGCAGAGATCACCTCTGAGCAGGCGGTATGCTACTGAATAGAGCTGAAGTTTCTTTAGTCTGGCAGAATAAGACATATGTTGGAGACCCTTGATCCTTTTGGTAAGGTACTTTTGTGGTCTCTCCAGCTGTTGCAAGTGCCGGGTGAGGTACATACCAAATGGGGCATTGTACTCAATCATGGGTCTGATGAGGGAGGAATATAGGGGTACAGTGACATCCTTGGATCTGGATGTGAAACCCTTCATGATGAGGTGTGCAAGGTAGAATGTTTTTCTAACCACTTTGGCAACGTGGGTGTCAAATGAGAGGTCGCTGTCTACTTGGGTCCCTAGGTCTCTGATTACTTTTTCCGTACTCAGTGGGTTGCTGTCTATGTGATAATTTGTGGGTACTTTGTTTTTTCCAAAAGGGATAACTATACATTTTTTGGCATTTAGTTTAAGGCCGTGACTACGGCACCAGTTGCCCGTTTCAGTGAGGCCTTTTTGTAGGATGTGTGTATCTGCTGGTGTATCGACTATGGCACCTAGTTTGCAGTCATCTGCGAACTTTGTCAGCCACAGCCCTCCCATGTTTGCTTTAACATCTGAGAAATAAATGCCGAACAAAAGGGGTCCCAGGACAGATCCCTGTGGGACACCACTTGTGACTGGTTTTGAGTCTGACATTGCTCCAGCGATTTTAACTTTATGGGTTCTGTCCTTTAGCCAGTTTGCAACCCATCTAGTGACATAAGGGTTTACTTTTAAGCTGTTTAGCTTATCTATGATGCCTGAGTGGGGTATTGTGTTGAAGGCCTTAGCCAAGTCCAGGTATGCTGTATGGACTGCTTTGCCCTCATCAGTGGCTCTAGTGACTGTTTTGAAAAAGTCAACCAGGTTTAAAAGGCAGGATCTGCCCTTTACAAAGCCGAACTGGGTGGGGTCAAGCGTCTGTAGGTCCCCTATGTCTCTGTTTATGAGTTCCATAATGATTCTTTCCATAGCTTTGCAGACCAGGCTAGTCAAGCTTATGGGGCGGTAGTTTCCAGGGTCTGTAGAGGCACCCCCCTTGTGGAGTGGGACCACTGTTGTGATTAAATCACAGTAGTGATTAAACAGGAGAAAAAAAGCAGTAGTAGTAGTACGTTGTGGCAATAAGGGGTTACTAACAAGGAAGGAGGATTACACTGGCATATATTTATATTTTAAGGAGCTTAAGAGAATTATGAGAGAGGTGATTAGCTTTTGACAGGATATGTAATTCATAGGTGGGGAATGGAACCTGATCTGCAATAGTGAGGATCTATCTGGGGACCTAGAAGGGAAAGTATAACAAAAATACATTTCTGAAGATCTGTATGGAGTGGAAGATGTGAACTTACTAGCAGCAACCCAGGCAGAATTTACAAATTATTCCCCAAGGTATAATAACTGGGTAAGACTGGATAGAAATTATATTTCAGAAGAGCATGGGTATTTCATTGAAAAACATACAAGAACTGTTTTAGATCATCCACCAATAAAAACTAAGATAAAGATAGAGTAATCAAGTAAAACAAGGCAGTAGAGCTTTCCTACTTATTTGTTAAACAGAGAAGAATTTAAGAAATGGGTAGTGGAAATGATTCAGGAGTTTTTAAGGAAGATAAAAATTCCTTCAGACAGGATAGCTAGGGAATAGGATAAAATGTAATTTTAAAATATGGCAGAAATAAGAGAGTATGGGAATATATGGGAAAGATATTGTAAGAGTCATTTAAAGTATTGTGCATGAATAGGAATGTTGAAGAATAAAAAAGAAGAGCAGTTGATCAGTGCTAAATAGGAAAATAAATACAAATATAAATATTAAATATACAAATATTAAATATATATATAAATATTAAATATATTAATATTAATATCAGTATTTAGCTAAATTCCTGAGTTTGTAAAGGTAATTTTTAAGGAAGTATTTCCTGATAACTACTTCAAAGCACAAAAATTCTTAGAACGACTTTGGCTACAGAAACTAAAAGGGAGTGTTGCCAAACTTAGGGAGCCTGTAGTAAGAAAAATAACCAGCAACTTTATTAGACGTATTTGAGATATTTCAGAATTCTTTGAAAATCTCATAAAGCATAGAAATGGAGAGACCAGCACAAGACATAAATGGAAGTAATTATGAAAGATATAATTATGCCAAGGTTAAAGGAAGATGACGCATAAGAATTAATAGGTAAGATAGGAGGGGATGAGATAAAAATGGTGATGTATGATTAATCAACAGGTTAGTCTCCAGGAATAATCACAGCTTCCATGGGACCTGATAGTATCCCAGGCTGTATTCTGCACCATCTCCAGCAAGAACTAGCCTCGCCATTGAACACCCAGTTCAACCATAGCCTAAGTATAGGCTTCATTCCAGCAGAGTGGAGGACTGCCATTGTCATCCCTTTGCACAAAGTTGGTTCTACTACTGACCCCAGAAACCTTCACTAGCTTGACAAGGTCATGAAGCATATTATTATGGACCTCATAGGCAATCTCCAAGCACTTGACCCCACCCAATTCAGATTTGTCAAGGGCAGATCTTGCTCGTTGAACCTGGTTGACTTTTTTGAGACTGTCACTGAGACACTGGATGAGGCAAAGCCAGTACATACAGCTTACCTTGACTTGGCCAAAGCTTTTGACACAATCCCCCACTCAGGCATCATCAAAACGCTAACACAGCTTGGAGTAAATCCCTGTCTCATCAGGTGGGTGGCCAGCTGGCTCAGCGATAGGACTCACAAGGTCAAAGTAGGTGCCTTCACCTCTGACAGCAGACCTGTCACTAGTGGTGTCCACAGGAATCTGTCCTGGGACCCCTACTGTTTGGCATCTACTTCTCAGAGGCCCAAGCAAAGACAAAAGGTCTGTGGCTGACCAAGTTTGCGAATGACTGTATGTTGGGTGCTGTCATTGACTCCCAAATTATGTTAAAATACTACAAGAGCGTCTCACAGTAACAAATGACTGGTGCTAAAATCATGGCCTTAAGTTAAACGCAAAAAAAATGCATTATCATACCATTCGGCAAAAACATGGCTCCTACTGATTGCCACATCAATGGCAACCCCCTAAGCACATAACCTGTGGTGAGAGACCTGGGTACACAGGTTGACAACAATTTTACATTTGACCGTCATGTAGCAGCAGTGCTCGGAAAAAGCTTTTACTTGGTTCATCTCATAAGTAAAGGGTTTGCATCCAGAAAAAAGAAGGTTATTATCTCTCTGTACTCCTCCCTGATTAGGCCAATAATTGAGTACAGTGCCCCATTTGGTATGTACCTCTCCAAACACCTACACCAACTGGAAAGGCCACAGGAATACCTCACAAAGAGAATCCATGGCCTCCAACACCTGTTCTATGTGGACAGGCTCAAATCACTATCACTCTACTCGTTATCATACAGATTGGTCTGAGGTGATATTTGTCTCACCTACAAGGCAATCTCAGACCTTGCTCTACTGGAGATGTTCCATATTCATAAGTCTAACTCCTTGTGCATTACGTGATTGAAAGGCTTAAATATAATATGTGACATTAACAAAACCTGCAAGAGAGACAGGCTTGTCTCCATGAGACTGCCCCGTCTCTAGAATAGTCTCCCCATACACGCCAAAGTACGCTGCTGACCCTCTTCAAGTGCAGCCTTGACCTTGATGAGTGGATGGGAAACCACAGATTTGTCCCAGGGCTTCCACGTGTCCCTCATTGACAGGGGCGACAGGTGCTGATTGAGGTTTCTTTTTTTTCGGGATAAATTCTTGGCTAGGCTTGTAAAGGGCCCATGGACATTAGCCTAGTAATCTCTTATGATCCTATGATCTCCTATAAATGGTATTCCTGTGGAAGTTAAATGGGAAGAGTGTGATAAAAATCTGTAAGTTTTTGTTTAACAATATTTTTTAAAGGAAAGGCACAGTACCAGCATCTTGGAAGAAATCTTGGATGGCTCTGTTGCCTGAATAGGAGGATAATGACCCATCAGACATACCTTCTTATTGACCAATTTCAGTTTTGAACCATGATTGTAAGTATTTATGTGTAAACTAGCTAAGTGAATGGCTAAGTTGTTGCCAAAACAGATCAGTATGGATCAGTGAGATTATGTGGATGGGGCCAACATTTGACAACATTAATAGAACAGTAATGATCCAGAGGGAAGCAAAATGTAAGAAAATGCTGCTGCTGTTGGTAGGTCTTGATGTAGCAAAAGCATTTGATAGTCAGATGGGATTTTATGAGAAGGGCTATGGTAGCATTTTCATTTCCTGAAATAATTTTGGTGTTAATTAGGAAGATATATGAATGGTTAGAGGCAAGAATTAAGGTGAGAGGGTCCCTCTCTGACAAGCTGTAACAGGATCCAAGCAGGGATTTCTTCTTTCCCCTTTATTTGCTTTGTACTTGGAACCATTGACAAAGAAAATAGACTCACAACCTCTAGGTTATAACTGTTTTGATTTTCCAGAAAAGTTAGCCTTTTTTATGGATGTTATTTTAATAAACCCACAAAAGGACATTCTTGAATTTTGGAATATTTTGAGAAAGTTTCATTTTTTTCAGAATATAAAATACATGAAAATAAAACAAAAACTTTAATGGTAAACTTCTTACACATGAAATGGTTCAGCAAAATTCCTTCCATGGCTCATCTTGTAAGTGAAGTTGCTTGATAGAATGTCAATGACTGTCCTAGGGATTCAGTAAATTCTGTGTAGACTTTGTGGCAGTGCTTATCACATGTGCATGCTGCTCATCTCGCTTACATTAATACAAGCGATGTTTTGTGGCCAGCAACAATGTTGCCAGCCAGGAAACCATGCAGAGTAACATGAACTAAGAAAGACGATGCATATAAGTTTGTCTACAGGCAAACATGCTTGACGAAATTGAGGGCAGCCACAATAACTACCAGGGGTGAAAATACTCCAGTAACAGCAGTATTTAAACTTTGAAGAAAAGTGTACTCAGTGCAATGTACAATACAACAATTATTTGCTGAATGAAATAATAGATGGGGGACAGGTGTGAAAGGCAAATACAGTGAAACATACATTGAGCAGGGAAAATGTGCTGATGAAAGTGGTCACAGACATGAATGGTAGGAATGAAGAAAGAGGAAGAGTGCATGTTAAAATTAGTGTGGCTGTTCATTTTATTTTTTATAAAAAAAATTGCATTTTAGTTTTATGCAAGTCTGATACAAGTTCAAATGTTAAAAACACTATTGTTCTGGTTATGTTTTATGTATAATATTTTGTCTGTTCTTCAATTTGCATTTGAATATTGGCATCCCACAATCCCGTTGGAGGGGTGGGGTTGCATAATGTATGCAAATTTTGTGTTAATCAGGATCTAGATTTTTGGCCAGTTGTACCTACTTTTCATGGCCCTTTTCCAGATTTTTGATCATAGCTCTCAACCTTCCATCTCCAAAATGAGGAACACTAGCCCTCATAATGTGGAACAAATGGGCAAAATGTGGAACACATACTAATGGCTTCTTCAACTAGGAAGTCCATAGGATGGTTAAAATATGTTGGTTTCACTTATAAAGATCTTTTAATGAGCTAATATGATTAATTTCTATTTACCATGGATTTCACTAAAAAAAATCCTAACACTGAATGTGTGCCAGAGTCTTTCAATGTGGAACTTTTGAGGAACATGTACTTTTTAAGACCCCAAATGAGGTATGTTCCTCGTAATGAGGTACACTTGAGAGATATGTTTTTGATGTTTCCAAGTTGACAGCTATGATGGGAAGCAGATGGGGTAACTGAGAACATGTTTTTTAGTAATGTAATGAATTGGCGGACAATAAAAAATTCCTACAGGGTAATTTGTCAGAACTTTTATGTGAACACATTATTGTTACTAAGGAAATGATAGAAACTGAATTGCCTAGACATAGTAAGGCCTTAATAAATGGAATGTTTATTTGCTGCCAAAAAAGCAATTACTATGAAATAGAAATCAAAATGTAATGTAACTTTAACCAAATTTTTAAATGTTGTAAAGGCTACAAAAGAATGGGCAGTGTATTTTTTTCAACAGGGAAGGAACAAACTACATTGAAATAAATGGAATCTGTGGGAATAGTACATGCAGAATAATGTTCAGGAAGAGTGAAATTTCAGGGAAGGCAGAACTTGAACTGTTAGCGTAATGTTGGATTGAATGATTGTTAAAGAAACATATTTACAAATATTTTTCATTTTCATGCATTGTAATGTTTTTTTTTCTTTTTTATTACTGAATGTATCCATGTCATTACTATATATATGTGACTTGCATATTAATGGTGTTAAAAAAATGGAAAAATAGAGATATAGCTGAAAAGATTGAAATACTTCCCAGCAAGATGAATTTGCAGTATTTGTTGTAGTGCATCTCAGTTTACTGTCATAATTAGCTCTGTAGTCACTGCATTGTACAAGAAAGAGAAGTTCCCTTTGCAGTTGATACTTTTTGTGGGATTAGCAATTTTGGCAAACACTGAAAATGCTGAATCAGACAACTGTCACAAAGAATTAATCAGCATCTCTTGTTTTCTACACGTGTGCTATAGTTATTTTTTCAGTGATGGAGAACACTGGATCTCTAAACTGGCCAGCACCAAGTAGTGAAACCAAAAAGCTATTTTATTGTAGCAACTCCAAACACTATAGCAAGCTATAGGAAAGGGGTCAAAACGGTTTTGGCATCCATATTCCTTCCTCAGTGAACATAACTGATAAAAATCTTTCTTCATTTCAATACACATCACATTCAAATTAGTAATTAATTACAATTGCTCATTAAGACCAGGTCTAAACAGTCCCCCAAGTCTAATGATCCAGTTGCGTTCTTTAGCATTTAGAACAGAGTGCCAACCCATTTTGCTCTGTCTATTTTTTTTTTATTATGTCAATAGTAATAAAAGTAAACTGTGGTGTAGTGTGTTGCAAGGTATATTTATATAATCAGCTAAAGGCTGTTTTGTTTTGGATATCATTTAAATGTTCAGAAATCCTAACCCGCAGGGTTAGTTTTTCAATGATGGAGAACACTGGATCTCACCAGTGTTTTTGAGTAAGTCTAGGAGTCATTTACTGCGGCATCAGTTTGACAGTTGCTGCCATAATGTTTGACAGATTCTTGAGAATGTAAGGTAAGGCTACTCCCCATCTACATCTTAAAAACATAATTTTAGAGGTTTAAGTGGGGAGACTGCTCCCTTTAAAAACTTTATTAATGACACAGTCTCTGTAGGCATCACAAATCTAATATATCAGCATCTTCACTATGAGCTAGCCACACAAAGTTGCAATTCATGCACTCACATCTGTTTTCTGTACATCTTTAAAATTAAATGTTGCCTAGTCTTAGTAGCAGTAATTTTCATTGTGTTTGAAAGATGCTTCACCCAAAGCCTAACCCAACTGATTTGGTTAATCAGGTGATGTTATGCCCAGCTCTGTAGCAATGCAGCTATGTGACAGTACAGATACCGAACAACAGACAACTCAGATTTATTTGTCTGTCTGTAGTTGTTTACCATGGATGGTAGCAATTCTTGAACCAGTGGACCACAGGAGATGGCTCGTTAAGAACTCCTTAATCCTCAGAGCTAAATGCATAACTGCTTAATTTCATTATTCTGAGTATGCTGTTGCACAAGGTCCAGTGTTCTACATAATCGCCATTGTTTGTGAATGTTGTCAGATTACTTCAGATCTTTTGCCAAAATCCCAGCCAGTGACAGAGGTAGACTTTGCCAGACAGAACCTTTGGAACTGATGAGTGCTTATTTTTATTAATATTTTTAATTGGTAAAAATGATTTTAAAAAGAAGGGAGCTACTTGTTTATTTAAAAGTACTTGATACTGGTTTGTTTGTTGATTGGTAAAAATGTCTTAGTTTCTATTACAATTAATTGCGACTTACATTTTGTGTGTTACAGTGAACTGTTCAACAGTCACACTGCCTTACTTGGCATATGGGTAGTAGTGCCCTGCTATCCTGTCTCCTCCCCTTGCCTGTCTGTGGGTGTGATGGACCACCTGTGAGGACAGGGACCATCCAGTTTTCTAGTGCCATAGTAAGAGAAGGCTCTCTGAGCAAACTGCTTCTAACTCTGGATATTACAGCTGCCGAGCTCAGATAAGAAATCCTTTTGGGTTTTTATTTCCTTCCTATACCTTTTCTATTATTGCTCGTATAGTGTATTCTGCTTATTTGACTGTTTTTTTTCTGATTAGAAATGTTGTATGCACTCCTGTTTTTTTTACTTTGACTAGCACAATTAGGCCTGTTGATTAAAGCGTCATTTGGAGGTTTTGACAACAAAACTTGCTGATATTGCATTTTTTCCATTGGAGACATGATTATTTGAGGTGATTGAGTAGGATTATGGCATCTTACATTTTTTTTTGTTTAAATCATGATTTTTGACACAATTTTTTTATGTTAAACATTTATGACAGGGATTTTTCAACAATTTATGATTTATTTTTTGCCTGATACTGCTTTAGTTGCATCCATTCATTTGGACTGGAAACTGGCCTTTTTATTTAAATCAGGGGATTTTGTGCATTTATTTTATGCTTTGAACTGTGTTACTGAAAATAGTAATTTTCTCAGTGGAGCATTTAGGATAGTAGCCCTACAGAAATGGTCTTTAGATTGCTGTTTAGAGAGAGAGAATAGTGGGATTTGTCATTTTCTTTTTACTGGGTTGACCTTACAGCCAGTATGTGGTATTGAGCTGGCTAGTTTCTTGTCCCCTGACTTGATAGACTCCAGTACAGTGTCTCCCACCACCACCACCATCATCTACTCCTTGTGCACCTAAAACATAAAATGAAATCAAGAAGTTTGCCACAGTCTATGGCTTTTTACTCTGAGTAGAGTAGCTTCAGGCAGGCTATCGGACTACTTGTCGTCTTCTACCTCCAGGTCCCCTGCTGTGGTGTTAGTATCATGACTATGCATGACAAGAGGATCAGACATGTCCATCATGTCGTGTGCAGTTGTGATACTTACACATCTGTGCATGACACAAGGGTCAGGCACATCCATCATTGATGTACAGTTGCCTGGTTCAGGTATGGGAGAACCAAACTTGTCAGGGGTGCAGAATCTCTTGCCAGTGTAGATATGTCCCCTCCCCTGGGGATTCTCCCACTAGTATAGTGCATGCATAAAAGAGAGTGTTTATTCACCATGTTGCCGGGAAGTAGTTTCCAACTGAGCTGTTTTAGGTTGATTTTTTGGGGGGGATGCAAAACTGGGTTTTGACCAGCTATGATATGCTCAGCCCCATTCAACCACCCTAAGATCCTGATTTTGTAGGAGATCTGGAATCTGCAGTTTCGGAAGTGTCAGAGTCTGATGAGTCTATTTCCCCTGAAGATGAACATGTTTAGTAACTCAGACAGATTTTTTCTTTTTCCCATATGCTGTGTAGCTTTAGGAATATATTCCTTTGGGATCAATAATCCCTTCATTGAGCACTGTGTTGGCAGATATTTTTAAGTAAGCTTGTAATTCTCCTCTGCTGAATGATTTTTTTTGCCTAATAAAGACTGTATCTTCCCCAAATGCAGTCCCTTCAGAAATTTTAGGTGGCTGACTAGAATCTCAGGGAAAGAAGCTGGTGCAGGCCAGCAGGGTAGTTTTCTAAAGTGTTAACTACCAGTGTGTTTGTGGACGTTTATGTTGAGGCGTATGTATAGTTTAGAGGTTTGCTGCATAGTTACCTGTTGAGCAAAAGTTATTTGGGAAAGACATTTTCCAAAATTTCTTAAGTGTCCATATGTGATTTAAGTGCCTTGAAGGGGGATGACACTGTTTCTAGAAATGCACCAGCATCGGTTGTGATAGGGAGGTTTGCTTGGTTACTCAGCCACAACTTTTCTCATGAATTAAAAAAAAAAGTGAGGTTTTGAATGCTTCACTTGATTCTTATCATGTCTGATACATCAGCTAATCAGATCCCTAAACACTGGGATGAAAGAGGTAAACTGATGCAATGGGTGCCACTTTATTCCCAGGTTTCCTTCCATTTAGCAAGATAAATTTTGGCAGTCCATATATTAGATGTACCAGCTTTAAAAAAAAAAGTTACCTAGAGGAAATGGCAGGGCCAGATTTCTGCCAAACCTAACTGGAGTGGTTCCTTTCCATATAAGGATAACCCCCCCCCCCCACCCAACTTATGACTTTGCCCAGGTGTGGCACCAGTCATTCTCACGTTCCCCTCTGGATACTCCAACTTGACAGTCAGCTTTCAACAAGATGGCCTTCCTGTCAGTGGTTTCTGATGAGTGCTGTAGTTAGTTGGCAGAAGTTAGAAGTGGAAGGAACATCCACCTCCAACCTAGGGGGTTCTCCCTTGCCTGTCAGACCAGACTTTGTTATTCCCTCCTATCCTACTGCAAATGCTGGACTCCGGGATCATCCTGTGGAGAGAATGAATGTTTTATACTCCAGAATATTAGTGGTTGCCAAATGAGAGCTGCTGTGGAGACTGGGTTGCACCAGTCCTTTGAGTGCTTTGTAAAGGTCCCGAAGTTTAAGGTTCTCACCATGCAGACAATACTTCTTCTCCTGCTGAACTACTGTTTCATGGTGACGCTGGACCTTAAGGAGGTGTGCCATCTTATACCCTTTGTTCATCCCTTCAGGAGATATCTGAGAGTTGTTGTGTTGAGTTTGCATTTCTGTGCATTGCCATTTTTGGGATATACACGTCACCTCAGGTTGTTAGCAAATGCCTTGCTCTGGTAGTGGCTCACAGCTGGAATCGTGGCATTCAGTTTTTTTTCCTTACTTAGACTTACTGCTCTGTGCAGAGGCTGCAAACAAATGTTTGGAATTGCTAGAGGAGGTCTTGCCCTTACTCTTCCATTTAGGATTTAAGGTGAAACTTCAGAAGCCGTGCTTAACACTCTCACAAAGTCTTGTCTTCCTAGGGTTCTCTGCTGACTCCAAGAAAAGAATGATATTTCATCCCGAAGATAATGCCCTGTCTTATCAGATGGTATTTCATTAATTTTCCAGGAGGAAGTTTGCCTCGGCAAGAGAATTCCTAAAAATTCTAGGACTTGCGGTGTCCATGATTCTCATGATATTACAAGATCATCTTCACATGTGGAATACTCAATGGCATGCCTGGAATTTCTGATCCCAGCACCTATGTTCTCTGTAATTTCTGTTACCAGTCCTGCCTAGATTGGGTGAGACTACATTTGTGGAGAGCACAATTGAGTATCAAGCCAGGGCTTCCATCCCTCCCTCCTTGGTGCAGTCCGTCTTGACAGAGTCATCATACTTTGTTTGGAGAGCTGTAACAATGGGAGCACAAGTGAAGGCCACTTGAGGTCCCAAGGACAAGTGGAAGCCCATCAGTATCAAGGAAGTGGTGGCACTGTTCTACATCTTGAAAGTCTTTCACTGCCTATACATTCTGAGTCCTAGTCTGGTGGTCACAGACAACCCCACAGTAGTGGGGGTAGCTCAACAAACTTGAGGGTTCAGGATTGTACTTTCTGTGCCATTTGGTAATGATGGCCTGTGTGCTGGCTTTACAGCATTATCTGACTCTTCAGGAATCTTAAATCCCATCAGAGCAAAATGTTGTGGCAGACGGACTGAACAGGTCCTGGGCAGACCTCCATGAGTGAAAGCTGAAGGCAGTTGTGTTCCAGGATGTAGTCCATGTGTGGGATAACACCTTAAATAGATCTGCTCGCCTCCTTTCAAAACAGACAGCTGGAGGTATTCTGTTCCAGACATGCTTGGAGGACAGACTAATTCTTGTTCCTTTGGATGGGAATGTTACTGCATGTGTTCTACCTTTTCGACTGATTTGCAAGTCAGTTCTGGAGATTCAGTAAGGAATGCCAAAGGTCATTGTGGTGACCTCCTAGTAGCCCACTCAGTCTTGGTTCTCCCTTTTAATGGTATTGGCCAAGGGCAATTACCATAGACTTCCTCATACTCTGGATTTGCTTACATAATCTTATGGGTGACTATTTGTATCCATTTTGGACTAACTACAGCTGACAGAGTGGATGTTTCAATCTTGACTCATTTTAGGCACTTTTCTCATGAGAATGTGCAACAGGTGCTAAAGGAGGCCTGTAAACCCACTACTAGAAAAATCTTATATTTACAAATGGATGAAATTTTGTAAGTGGTGCTAAATGGGAACAGTGTCCCCTCAAGATTACAATCTCTCTGGTCTTGAAATATTTGTGTGAGCTGCTTCATGGTGGCGTATTGTGTACATCCACTTAGGTGCATTTAGCGCTCATCTCTGCTTGTCTGCCAATGGATCCCCCCCCTTTTTTCTCCTCTTTTGATAAAACAGTTTATGAATGGAGTACTGCATATGACCCCCCACAAGCAAATTCCTCCTTCATGGGTTGTCAGCAATGTTTTCCTTCTCCCAGATTGGGTAAGCTTTTGAATCTACCCGTATGCTAATAAGGTAGTGTGGATGTTGAATCTAGTAAAGTAGCATAAGCCCATGCACCTGTAATAGTAGATGTTAAACATACCAACACCCTTTTTGTATGTACATAGTTTGGTGTTGGGAGTTGCAGTTCTGATGTTCTTCGAGTTTCACTGTTGCAGTCATTACATTTGGGGTAATCTGCTGGCAGGTTGCCCCCAGTCGGCCTGAATTCCAAAGTCTTGGGTCCTGCGTCGGTTGCTGTCTTCTCTTCCATGACATCAGGTCGTCAGGGGTATAAAACATGCAGCCAACGCCATTTTCTTTAGTCTTTCTTGCTGCGCGGTGCCCGAAGCAGAAGCATTTCGCAAGTGCCGGTTGGCCGACTACTGAAATATTCGAGTTTGAGTTTCAGAACCAAAGTCTTCACTAAAGCTAAGTACCCCGTTGGGGAAACTTTTTTCTTGCTTTTTACCGATGTCAGAAAAAGTTAATAATTGTATTACTTGTGGGAAGCAAATACCTCATAAGGATTTCTGTTTATACTGTATTCCCTGCCTAGGCCCTGATCACAACGTGCCTGGCTGTCGGTTATGTGCTAGATTTAACCAACGCACTATTAAGCATCGGTATATTTTTGCATCTAAGTATTTTGGAAACAGATTTAACTATCCAGAAATGTTGTCTGATAGCAATCTGACTACCGGAGTACATAAAAAACGCAAAGGAAAGGACAGAGAAAGGTGGTCGAGATCCAAAACCGACGACGAAGCTTCTCCTAAGCCAGTCGTCAGTTCGTCGGTACTCAGTGAGGCACTTTCACAGCCCCTGATACCCTCCACCTTCGAGTTGCATGCCACAAGATACTCAAGGTATTGGACTGACAGATGTATCTCCCTCGGATGGGTCCGGAGCCGTTGAGCAAGTTGTATTCAGACCTCAACATTTTTATATCAAACTGACGAAAGTAGCAAAACCTAAGGCAAAGACACCTTCTAAAACTAAAAAACAATGCCTGAGCCACGTGCACAGGCCTCTATGCCTAAAAACAGATGATCAAAATGTCTGAAGACCTTATTACCTTAATCTGGAGTACCCATCCCCCTCCAGATAAGAGGCCTAGGCAAGACACTGACTACGAATCTTCAGATCAGGTTTCTATTTCTTCTGATCAGGAATTATCTTTACCTCCCTATGAGGATTCTGATGCTGAGGAGTCTATTCCATCTGCATCTCCTCCTGAAGATTATTCATTTGGAGAAACCTTGCTTACTTTGAGGGAGCATTTTCACTGGGAGAGTCAAGACTTCTCAGAATCAAAAAAGAGGCTCAGGGATTTCCTTCTTCTCCCTCAGCACAAGCCTTTAGCCATTCCCCCTGTTTTAGACATTGTGGATGGCGTGTTTTCGGAGTCAAGCCTGACCCCTGACTCCTTACCTCTGGCTCCCAGTAAGCCTGACAGGTATTACAGGGTCCCTGACTCTCATAAAATTTTATTTAGAAACCCTGCTGCTGATCCTGAAACTATTTCACAGGGTCCAAAGGGAGTTAAGGCCTCAACAGCAAAAAACCCCTATCCCCTCAGACAGAGATTCAAGGGCACTGGACAGATGAGGAAAAAAGGTTTATGCATCTGCAACCATGGCAATCAGGGCCTTAAACTGTCAATTTCATATGCTTAAGTACCAACAACATGTTATGGGATCGCTGAAACAGAAAATGATGTTGATTTCAGAATGTGCAGAAAATAAGGAATTGCAGGAATTATTGCATGCAGCTGCACAAGCTGGAAAGCATACTTTGCAATGTGGTTTTGATTGTTTAGAGGCCTCCTGCAGGGCCGCAGTTACTGGATCTGTGATTAGGAGGCATGCCTGGTTAAAGGAACAAAATTTGCCTGATCATTGTTAAAGCTAAATTGCTAGATGCACCTTTACAGCATGATTCTCTGTTTGGTATTAAGGCAGAAGAGGTTTTAAAGAAAATGGAAGACAAAGCTAAGTCTATGCAAACTGTTAAAGATTTCTTACAAGTGCAACCACCTAGATTCAGTAGACACTGGCCTACAAAAAATTGGTCCTTTCCTGTGTCGGACAGAGCTCAAAGGGGCAAATCCAGACGCCCTAAGGGTTCCAGGTACCAGGCTCAAAACTCATACAGGTCAAAGCAATGGGGCGCATCCACCTCCAAATTTGGAGGAGATAAAGTGCAAACCTACAGAAAGCAATCCCAATGACTTCCCTCTGCCTACACCAAGCACTTATCTTTTGGCAGCACCCAAAGGGGGAATATTAGCACTTTTTGCTCAAAATTGGCAGTTAATAACCCAGGACAAGTGGGTACTTAACATCGTATCACAGGGGTACAGATTCCATTTCCACACTCTGCCAATGACAGATGGTTGGCCAGATCTGACAAAAAAAACAATGGGCAGAGGCACAGAAACAGGCTACGTCCCTCATGGATATGGGGGCCATTCTGACAGTACTAGAACAGGAAAAAGGTCAAGGTTTTTACTCGACTGTTCTTGGTACCCAGAAAGGACAAGGCCTGGCGGCCAATACTGGATTTATCAATTTTGAACACATACCTGGACATTCCAAAGTTCAAAATGCTCACCTTGCAACAGCTTCTGCCCATGCTGGGCAAGAATGCTTGGCTGGGGACTTTAGACCTAAAAGAGGCATACCTGCATGTCCCAATAAGACAGTCGTGCAGCAGATACCTCAGATTCAAGGCTGGCTTAATGCATTACCAATTCTCTGCACTGCCCTTTGGCTTATCTACTGTGCCCAGGGTCTGTACAAAGTGCCTGGCACCAGTAATTGCATTTTGCAGACAAAGAAGTAGTCAAATAAATCCTTACTTGGACGACTGTCTCATTCAAGCAGAGAACAAGGACACTCTTCTGCGACACCTGGCATTTGTGAAAAGGCTTCTAACATGCTTAGGATACACAATAAACGAAAAGAAATCACAACTGGTACCCTCTCGAAATATAACATTCCTGGGTGCAAGCTTGAATACAACTGCCCAGATGGCTTACCTCACGCCAGACAAAGGCAACTGACTACTTACTTTAAACTGATGGCAACAAAAACCCAATCTTCTGCAAGACAAATTCTGCAGGCTCTGGGCTTCATGGCATCCTGCATCCTACTAATTCCACATGCAAGACTGCATATGAGGAAACTTCAATGGTACCTAAAATGTTTATGGAGTCAACATTCACACAGTCTGGAAACAATGATTCCTCTCATCCCCTGCCTGCAACAGGAGTTTCTATGGTGGGCAAAGGCCTGTCACCAAAACATGGGACAGCCCTTCAGTCTACCCCCTGCCAGCCAAACCTTAACAGATGCATCAGATTATGCCTGGGGGAGCCCACATGGCAGGAAGATGCATTCAGGGCATATGGGCACCAAATCAAATGCATCTACATATCAACCAGAAAGAGATGCTAGCTGTTCAAAATGCCCTAACAGCCTTCAAGGACTTACTTCATCCAGGACAACTACTGATAAAGACGGACAACACCACAGTCATGTGGTATATAAACAAGCAAGGGGGCACACACTCATACCCCGTTTGCAGATTAGCCATGGCACTGTGGGACACAGCTTTGACCTACCAAATAAATCTTCAAGCTCAATTCCTGCCAGGAAAACAAAACACTCTGGCAGACGATTTAAGCAGAAATCTTATGGATCCTCACGAGTGGAAACTAAATCCACAAGCCTTCAGCATGATAGCAGAGAAATAGGGAAGCCCAGACAAAGACCTATTTGCCTCTCCTCAAAATTATCAACTGAAAAGATTCTGCACAAGGACTTATCACAGACAAGCATGGAAAGTGGACGTCCTATCCTTCAGTTGGAAAAACCTATCAGTTTACGCCTTTCCTCCTCTGCCTCTTCTACCCAAGGTCCTCCTAAAAGTCAGACAAGCGAAGCCAAAGATGATATTAATTGCCCCGGACTGACCCCGCCAATACTGGTACTCAATCCTAAGGAACTTGTCTCAATACCCAGCTTGGACCTTGCTTCAAAAACCACAACTACTGTTCCAGCAAAACAATCAGATCCTGCACAATCAACTACAGAATCTGAACCTGGCAGCATGGCTAATCCTGTAATCATACAGACGACACCTCTCGGTAAAGCTGTGATGGATGTTATTTTGGAAGCCAGAAGGCCTTGTACTAGAAAATTTTATGCTGACAAATGGAAGAGATTCTGTCCTTGGAATCAAGCACAAGGAACTGATACAGCAGAACTGCATATTCCTCAGGTATTACAATACTTAACTGAGATGCTGGACAAAGGCCTATCTTTCTCATCAATCAAAATCCATGCCTCTGCCATTTCAGCTCATTATAATACAGAGCCACCAATCTTTTCTCATCCTTTACTAAAGCAGTATCTTAGAGGAGCCAAAAATTTAAGGCCTCCTAGAAGATCACCATTACCTGAATGGGACCTCAATTATGTGTTGGAAAAGCTCACCCTGCCTCCATTTGAACCAGCTGCTACCGCTGATATACAGTATTTATCATGGAAGACAGCTCTGCTACTAGCAATTACTTCAGCAAGAAGAGTTTCAGAGCTACAGGCCCTCATGGCTATAGAGCCTTTTATCATATGTTACCCAGACAGGGTGTCTCTGAGGACAAATCCTACTTTTATGCCTAAGGTGGTTTCCAGTGTGGCTCTTAACCAAACAATTCATCTGCTAACTTTTTATCCAAATCCGCAGAACAAAGGGGAGAGAAGTCTGCATTCTTTGGACGTACACAGACAGCTAAGATTCTGCTTGAGCAGAACTAAAGCTCTAAGAAAAACCGAGCAATTACTAGTGTCATATGTTACAGGATCAGAAGGAAAGGCTATTTCAAAGCAGACAATTTCAAAGTGGATAAGCCACTGCATCCGTTGCTGCTACTTACACCATGGCAAACCTGTGACCAAGGGCATTAGGTCTCTCTCCACCAGGGCTGCAGCTACTTCAGCAGACTTTCTCAGAGGAGCACCTACCAAGGACATTCTAGGGCTACTACTTGGAGTTCTGTTCTCACCTTTACAAAGCATTACCATTTGCCTCTCTAAGTCCAGGGCAGGCTTTGCCATTGCAGTGCTGCAGGGACTTATAGCCTCACCTAATGCTGTTTAGCTCCATCCTCCCAACCATAGCTTTGGGATTCTACCCAAATGTAATGACTGCAACACTGAAACATGAAGAACATAGTACAGTTGTGTACACTTACCATAAATGTAGATGTTTGAGTGTCTTCACTGTTGCAGTCCAGGTTACCCTCCCGCCTTCCCCCTGTCATTCTACAGTTTATCTTTCCTTCTCTATCTTCTACAACCTTATGTGGTGTATTTGCTTGTAGATGAAGATAAAGTTTATATTGATGCATGTGTGTGTATATATATATCTATCTATATATATATATATATATATATATATATATATATATATTTAGAATATTGCTACCTTTTTGGGGGCACCTGACATCGGGGGCAAGAAAAACTAAAGAAAATGGCGTCGGCTGCATGTTTTATACCCCTGAAGACCTGACGTCATGGAAGAGAAGACAGCAACCGACGCAGGACCCAAGACTTTGGAATTCAGGCCGACTGAGGGCAACCTGCCAGCAGATTACCCCAAATATAATGACTGCAACAGTGAATGCACTTGAACATCTACATTTATGGTAAGTGTACACAACTATACTTTTTGATCAGTGGCAGTTTTTGTTTTTGTGTGTGTGTGTGTGTGTGTGTGTGTGTGTGTGTGTGTGTGTGTGTGTGTGTGTCTATGTATATGTATATGTGACTTTTGGTTTGTAACAGTAGGTGTTCACAAGTTTGTGTTTTTATCTTTTCCCTCTGGACCTTAGAAAGCTGAATTGATCTTGCCTGTGGATCTGAAAGGCAGTCCCTGTCCTCACAGGTGATTGGTCCATCACTCCCACATAAAGCCAGGGGAAGCAGTCCTGAGCTTTGATAGCCTGCCAGAGATAGGGCAGCAGAGCAGTGATACCCATATGCCAGTAAGGCAGTTTGCCTAATGAACATCTGCTGATACAGTTAAGTAGGACTTGCGCAACTGTACTTTCTACAGAACTAAAATCTTTCTGATGAAAATACATTTTAAACTGCTGAATAAAAATGCATTTGTAAATATAACAAGTGTTTTGTGCAAATATAATTTTTGTAGAATATTTTTCATACTGTTTCCTGTTTTATTATTTAAGGGCTCTGAAAGACAGGGAAAAACTGGAGCCACGGGGCAGCGACTGAAGGAAGCTACAAAAATTAACCTTTCATTGTCAACGCTTGGTAATGTCATCTCGGCCTTGGTGGATGGAAAGAGCACACATGTTCCATACCGTAATTCCAAGCTGACCCGTCTTCTTCAGGATTCACTTGGAGGCAACTCAAAAACCATGATGGTAGTCTTTTTAACATGTATATGCATGAAAGACTATTATGCACTGACAACTGTGTAGAAATATGTAGAAAGTATTGGGTAATTATGAACTGGTTTGGGCGTATAGAGAGATAAACTTTACCTGCACCTCATCCAGCCTGAGTTCAGCTAGCAGCTCATGTGCTGGAGGAGTTGGATATTAAGGAATAAGAGTGAGCACCTCACTTGCCCTTAACCCTTCTGGGAGATGGAGAGAGAGAGAGAGAGTTTGATCCAGCCACAGGAGTAACATGCAGGAGAATGCTTGGAAGTGCATCACCACGCAGGTGTGCCAAGTGAGAGCAAGTCCAGTAGCACGTACCTTAATAATAATAAATAACATATTATAAGAAAACAAATTTATAAACTTAATTTCTGTTGGATGCATTCAGTAAATGGGATAATGTTGTTTCTTCAGTGGGATGAGCCCCTCCTGATATTCATGGTGACCACATTTATTTAATTAAGTGAAAATTCTAGAGTCTGGATTTAAATGTAGTAGTGTATACTTGGCAAGCATGCACTAATACATAATGGAGTGGGCTGCCTAGGAAAATAAGACTGTCAATCTATGCGACGTCTTTTGTTCCCTAATACAGCCCCAAGTTTATTATCTTGGTGTTTCAAATGTAAATGGGGCATTGCCAGACAGTATAACTTTATAATATAGTTAAGAAAAATGTTTATTTTTATATTTATTTCTGTTTACCATTACCTAGTTTCTCCACATGGTAGGTATTGTGCAGAATTAAGATTCTTGCTTTTGTTTAGCTGATGATTCCAAATAGTAGTGTTTTTTGAAGTGTTGCCCTTCCCTTAGGGTATTTCTTACAGAGGATCGATTTAGATATTTAAGTTGTGATCGTAATCCGTAAATCATTTAATTGACAGCAGTAAAACATTAATTTGTTGACATAAAATAAAATATAGTAATAAATAACAAATGGATATTGTGGTAGATGTTGCCCATCACACACCCCTGTTATTTATTACTAGCTTTGTCTCTTTGAATATTTGAAGAGAGTGCAGCACAAAGTGTAAATGTGCTTTAAACACATTGAGTGTCAATGAAGCATGGGCAAACATTTTCCATAGATCAATTGTCTTATTATTCAGAAGAATACCAATCCATATATATTGAGACTTCACCTACCACTTGAATCTTTTTCTAGCCAGGACCACCGTCTAACACTATAATGATACTCATCTATTTGAAGTATGAGGTGTCTGCATATTTTACAGTTTTACTATTGCAGAACAGAAAGTGAGTCAGTGGTGCATTATCCATTTTATTTAGAGCAGTTTCTACACCGCATTTTTAAAGATTCATGACCATTTTACTGTTTTAATGAAAGTCATAAGATTCTTAGTCTTCTAAACACAGTTTTAACAAGTGTGCGTGGGGACATCAAATTTCACTCCAAAACACTTGTTTAATGTATACAGTTTGCATTCAGGCGCAACATGTTGTAAGAAAGTGTTTCTTCTATTGGTGTGTCAAACCCTGCATTGAAGGGCCAGAGCTCTGGAAGTACATATGTTAGAATTTTATTTTTCTATAATGCAGCATTGTGGTTTCTCTCTTCATAGTAGGTAAGAGTCGGAGTTGGGGTACTGTGCTGCAATCAGATGAGTCTTCTAAGTATAATGAAAAAGTAACACCAGACACAGTAGTCTTACTTTTTTATGATAAGAAAACTAGTGAACCATAAAATGTTTTGTTATAGTAAAACAAAAGGTATTTTTCGTTCTCCTCACTACAGGCTCTATTGATGTAGGTCTAAGACTAAACTCAACCAGCATCAGTCATTCTATTTTTGATGGCCATCATCTGTTTGGGTGATGACACAAATTCTTTCATTTTATGATTAGATTGTTAATCACTGAGCCTTAGAAGGGAATCTGTTCCAGTCCTTTCAACTACAGCTGATCTCCTTGTAGCCTTTACCCCAGTAGATGCTGATGTCCCTGCTGGATGGGGTTTCAAGTACATACATGTTAGTCATTTCCATGATATGGCCTTTAAACCCACTTTACATGTCAGGGGCAGGAACTCCTGCTTTGGGTAATGACTGATAACTGCCACACCCAAATATACCACAGAACACTGTTACAATCACTGGCTTCCCAAGATCTTAACCACCGTGTTTTCAGCCCAGCACCTTCTTAGTGATATCTTACCAACAGTAACTGTGCCTAGTCTGGGATTATTTTTCATGCTTATCTCTCTCTCTCCCTCACAGACACGCATGCATGCACACCAACACATTATGTTTTTCAGGAGGCATTGATTTCTCTTAAGTACCAATACTCCTTTCCATCACACAGGCTAATCTGTTTGATAGTATTGTAAAGAAAACAAACCCTGGCCGGTGAAACTGGATACAAAGTTTAATTAGTGCTTTCGTCTGTTGTTACACTTGACTTGTTCAGATTAAAACCAGAATTATTCATACATCACTTCCTTTTATAGCCAGGCTAAGTCGCATGTCATTAAAGCAAAATGCACCTAAAAAATCACTGTTTTTACTTATTATACATAGCTAAATTTCATCTTATAAAACGCATTAAAACCATACTTCTTTATTTACATATTGCATATACCCCATCAGCCCCATCTCAAAATTAAAATAAAGTACAATCCAAAATACATTTCCACAAAAATAAATCATGTACTTAAAATAAGAAAATGTTACTGTGTTGTCACATGTGTACTCCCCCCCTAAAAATAAAGTTCAGCATTGAATTTTAAATAGCTGGAGAGAGAAACTACATCATTCAGTCCGGGTGGGTTAGTGGGATCCACTCTTAAGTTGCCACATGAATTCTTTGAATTCTAGAAAGTATTTCTTCAGTCCCCCCACTGTCAGGTACTACTTGATCAATGGCTACAAATTTAAACTTGTGATCTGGGTTCAAAATAGTATGTACAGCCAATACATTCTTTTCATTACCCTTCCTGATGTCGTACATATGTTGGTAAATATGAACTTTAAACGCTTTCTTAGTCTTCCCTATGTAAAAACTTTCAGAGCCTTGACATAGGGTGACATATACAACGTGTGTACTGTTACAGTTCAACTTGAAATTTAGTTGAACCGTACCATACCTTGGAATAAAACCTTTTTCTGTTTCTAATACATTGGCACATTGGTTACAGTGTCCACATTTTAACATCTTACCTTTCTTATAGTTTTTATTCCCCTCTTTATTTCTTTCCAACAAATCTTTGACACATGCATTTTTTTGTGTATGACACATGGTTTGTCACCAACATTTTTAAGGACCTCTTTCTCAGTTTTAAATATAAACCAATTCTTTTTTAAAATATCTTTTATGTCATAAAACAGCTAGTTGTAGGTCAGAGTAAAGGCCCTGTTAAACTAATTTCTGTTCCTTGCCCCACATCAACCTTTTTATGACTACTGTTGTCCCTTTCCTGTGAGCCTAACAGTGGAAAAAAGTGTCCTTTAACTCTCTTTTCTGTATCGTCACACAAAACCAGTACAGTGAAACAGTTTGGGTATCCCCTCCTTAGTAACATGCCCCCTAACTTTTCCCTTTCTCCAATATACATTTCTAGGTCACTGACCATCTGTGCTAACTGCACACATTGACCCTTAACCAAAGATCTTTTTTGAAAGTCAGGGTGCCCACTTTCAAAATGTAGGAGAGTGTTAGAATATGTGGGCTTTCTGTAAATGGTGGTAGTAAACTTTTTCAGTGAATCATCTTTGGTTATAAGAATGTCCAAAAAATTCATTCTGTTACTGTGTTTGTTCCATAGTAAATCTAAAAAAGGAAGTGTTCCTGTTTAGATATTCAAAAAACTGGTTCAGCTGTAACTCATTTCCTTCCCAAAAAATAAGTATGTCATCAAGAAATCTTCCATAAAACAAACATTCTTTAAACCATTGGCAAATGAACACTTGAGTCAGCTCCCATTGAGCAAGTACAATATTTGCAAACAGGGGGGCGCATGCCGCCCCCATCTCTACACCTGTAGTTTGCTTAAAAATCTGATTCTCAAAAATAATAGTTAATAAAGTTGTTATTGAGAACTAATGTTCATCGTGTTACCCTGCTGCAGTCATCACACTTGGGTTATCCTGCCGTCAGGCGGTCCTGCAGTCGGCCCGAATTGCAAAGTCTTGGTCCAGCGTCGGTTGCTGTTGCTTCTTCCCTGACGTCGGTGCGCCAGGGGTATATAAGAGGCATCCAACGCCATTTTCTCCAGTCTTTCTTGCCGCGTGGTGCCCGAAGAAGAAGCAGTTCACAAGTGCCGGTCGTCCGACACCTGAGATTTTCAATTCAAATTTCAGTCCGAAGTCTTCAATAAAGCTAAGTACCCCGTTAGGGAACCTTTTCTTGCCTCAGTCCGATGTCAGAAAAAGTTAACAATTGCATTTCTTGTGGGAAGCAAATACCTCATAAGGACTTCCATTCTTACTGTATTCCTTGCCTAGGCCCAGACCATGACATAACAGGTTGTCGGTTTTGTGCTAGGTTTAATAAACGAACTATCAAACGCCGTTTTGACTTCGCACGCCATTACTTAGGTAGGAAATTTAATTATATCATGCCGTTGGAGCAACCGACGACCGGCATGCATAAAAAACACAAGGATAAGGACAGGCAACCTAGGAACAAGCCAGACTCCGAGGCCTCTGCTGGGCCTGTCGCCGGTTCTCCGGTTTTCAGTGAGGCGCCTACGCAGCCCCTGACGACCACAGAATTGGAACCCCAGGCAGCTGCGGATTCCCAAGCGGAGTCTACTAGGCCGACGCAGCCATCTTCAGTAGGCCCTTCCGACACCGGAGCTGAAGGAGACCCCGGTGCAGTGGAAACACCTTCGGTTGCAGAAGGTGTCTTCAAACCGACTACACTCACCATTAAATCTTATGCTAAGCTTAAAACTCCTTTAAAACCAAAAAAAAAACTGTACATCAATCTACAGTTCAAAGCCCCATGCCTAAGAAACAGATGCTTAAGATGGCTGAAGATTTGATTACCCTAATCAGGGGTTCCCATCCCCCTCCAGATAAAAGACCAAGACAAGAGAAGGATTATGCTTCCTCTGACCAGGTTTCAATTTCCTCAGATTCATCTGAGGAACAGGATTACACTTTTCCCCCTTATGAAGACTCTGATGCTGAAGACTCTATTCTCTCAGCATCTCCCCCTGAAGACTACTCCTGTGGGGAAACTTTACATACCATGAGGAAACATTTCCACTGGGAAGGCCAGGACTACTCCGATTCAAAAAAAGACTCCGAGAGTTCCTTTTACTACCCCAGCACAGACCACTTGCTATCCCTCCAGTTTTAGATATTGTGGATGATGTTTACTTGGAGTCTAGTCTAAATCCAGACTCTCTACCTCCTGCTCCAGCCAAACCAGACAGATACTACAGAGTACCTGACTCACACAAATTCCTTTATAAAAGCCCTGTGGCTGACCCAGAAACAATTTCCCAGGGTCCCAAGGGGGCTAAAGCTTCTATGGCTAAAAATCCTGTGCCCTCTGAAAGGGATTCCAGAGCCCTAGATAGATGGGGAAAGAAAACATACACCTCAGCAACTCTGGCTATGAGAGCATTAAATTGTCAGTTTCACATGCTGAAATATCAGCAATTCCAAATGTCTCAATTAAAACAAAAAATGAGCACACATACTGAATAGTCTGAATTCAAGGAAATGCAGGATCTGTTGCATGCAGCTGAACAGGTGGGCAAACCTACTTTACAATGTGGATTTGATTCATTGGAAGCTTCCTGTAGAGCAGCTGTTACTGGGTCTGTCATACGTAGACATGCTTGGTTAAAAGAACAAACCCTACCCGATCATGTTAAAGCAAAATTATTGGATGCACCTTTACAGCAGGATGTATTATTTGGTGTCAAAGCAGAAGAGGTTTTAAAGAAAATGGAGGATAAGGCAAAGTCTATGCAGACGGTCAAGGATTTTTTTTACAGGTACAACCCCCTCGATTCAGCAGAAATTGGTCAACAAAAAACTGGTCCTTTCCAGCTTCTGACAGATCACAGAGGGGCAAATACAGACGCCCAAGGGGCAGAGGTCAGTCACAAGGCCCTTACAAACCTCACCAATGGGGTACTGCTACCCAGAAAGGAGTAGAAGGCAGGCCCCAGGCTAGCAGAAGACAAACACAGTGACTCAGTTCTCAAACTACCAAGCAAATCTCTCCTGGCAGCTCCCTTGGGAGGAAAATTAGCATTTTTTGCAGACAACTGGCACATCATCGCAAAAGACAAATGGGTCCTAAACATTGTCTCACAAGGATACAGATTCCACTTTCATACCTTGCCAAGGATAAAAGGAATGCCAAACCTGCCACCAAATCAATGGGCAGAGGCACAAAAACAAATTACAGCTGTCATGGACATGAGAGCTGTTCATGGACATGAGAGCCATTCAACAGGTAACTACACAGGAGCAAGGACAAGGATTTTACTCAAGACTCTTCTAGTCCCAAGAAAAGACAAAGCATGGAGACCCATTCTGGATCTTTCAATTCTGAACACCTATCTGCAAGTACCAAAATTCAAGATGCTAACACTACAGCAGCTTCTTCCCATGCTGGGCAAGAATGCTTGGCTAGTAACGTTGGACCTTAAGGAGGCATACCTGCATGTCCCTATCAGACAAAATTGCAGAAGATACCTCCGCTTCATTGCAGGTTCAATGCATTATCAATTCTCTGCACTGCCCTTTGGCTTATCTACTGCACCCAGGGTCTTCACAAAATGCCTGGCACCAGTAATTGCATACTGCAGACAAAGAGGAATTCAGATATACCCATACCTGGATGACTGCCTTATTCAAGCAGAAAGCAAGGACATTCTTTTAAAGCATCTGGCATTTGTCAAACACCTTCTAAGTTGCCTAGGGTACACAGTAAACGAAAAGAAATCAAAACTAGTGCCCTCACAAAACATAATATTCCTGGGTTCCAGCTTGAATACAACGGCCCAGATGGCTTATCTCACGCCAGACAAGCAACAACAGCTGACTCAATATTTCAAAATAATGGCAACAAAGACCCAACTCCCTGCAAGAAAAATTCTGCAGGGCTTTGGGATACATGGCATCTTGCATACTACTAATACCATTTGCAAAACTGCATATGAGGAAATTACAATGGTACCTGAAAAGCGTATGGACTCAGCACAGCCACAGCTTGGAAACAATGATACCAGTCATTCCCTGCCTTCAACAGGAGTTTCTATGGTGGGCACAGGCATGTCACCTCAACAAGGGTCAGCCTTTCACCTTACCCACAGCCAGGCAAACTATGACAACAGATGCATCGAGCTATGCCTGGGGAGCACACATGGCAGGACAGTGCATTCAGGGCAGATGGACTACAGATCAAAGGCATCTGCATATCAATCAAAAAGAAATGCTAGCAGTACAGAATGCCCTAACAGCTTTCAAGGACCTCTTACACCCAGGACAACTAATAATAAAGACGGACTATACCACAGTAATGTGGTACATAAACAAGCAAGGGGGCACACATTCCTACCCTCTATGCAGGCAAGCAATGACCTTGTGGAACACGGCACTGTCTTACCAGGTTCAATTACAAGCACAATTCCTGCCAGGAAAGAAAAACACATTGGCAGACGATCTAAGCAGAAACAACATGGATCCACACGAGTGGAAACTAGATCCACAAGTATTTGCAATGATAGCTCAAAAATGGGGACGCCCAGACATAGATCTGTTTGCCAGCCCCAAAAACTACCAACTTCAAAAATTTTGCACAAGGACATTCCATCCACAAGCTTGGAAAGTGGATGCCTTCTCATTCAGTTGGAAACCATTAACAGTGTATGCCTTTCCTCCACTGCCTCTTCTAGCAAAGGTACTGATGAAAGTCAGATTAGAGAGGCCACAAATGATACTCATTGCACCAGACTGGCCACGCCAGCATTGGTATCCAATTCTAAGGAACATGGCCCACGACCCACCATGGATTTTACCACAAATTCCTCACCTGCTCACCCAGCGAGACAATCAGATTCTACACAGCCAGCTCAAGACTTTAAACCTGGCTGCATGGCAAATTACCTAAACAACCAGCCAACACCTCTATCCACAGCTGTTATGGATGTCATTCTGGAGGCCAGGAGGCCCAGCACCAGGAAAGCCTATTCAGACAAATGGAAATGATTTTTTTGCGCCTGGAACCAGGCTAAAGGCCAAAATCCCCTTGATCCAAACATTCCTCAGATTCCACAATATTTAACTGAGATGTTGCACAAAGGACTTTCCTTTTCATCAATTAAGATCCACGCCTCAGCAATTCCAGCTCATTCCAACACGGATCCTCCTTTATTCTCACATCCACTCCTAAGACAGTACCTCAGAGCGGCTAAGAACATAAGACAGCCCAGGACAGCACCAACACCTTTTTCCCAAATCCCCAGAACAAAGGAGAAAGACTCCTGCACTCTTTGGACATTCACAGGCAATTACCTTACTACTTGGATAAAACTAAGGCTTTCAGAAAATCTGATCAGCTCTTTGTAGCCTATGCTGCAGGATCACAAGGAAAAGCTATCTCAAAACAGACCATTTCTAAATGGATAGGGCATTGCATATGTTTCTGCTACACGCATCATGGGAAACCGGTACCTGCTAACATTAGGTCCCACTCCACCAGGGCTACAGCTACATCAGCAGCCTTTCTCAGGGGAGTGCCAACCAAGGATATTCTGGAAGCTGCAACCTGGAGTTCAGTGCACACCTTCACCAAACACTATCACTTACCTCTATATTCTAAGACTAGAGCTGGTTTTGCCACTGCAGTTTTGCAGGGCCTACTAGCTTCTTCTAACCCTGTTTAACTCCACCACCCATCCTTAGCTTTGGGATTCAACCCAAGTGGGATGACTGCAGCAGGGTTACACGATGAACATAGTACAGTTTTGTACCTGCCATAAATGTAGATGTTCCAGTGTTCACCTTGCTGCAGTCCAGGTTACCCTCCCTCCATCCCCTGTGAACTAGCTGAACTTATCTATACCACTCTATCCTATACAACCTCTGTGGTGTATTTGCTTGTGCTTGTGCTTGAAGGTATTGTTTTATTTTTATATAGATATATATATATATATATATATATATATATATATTGCCTACCTATTGGGGGCACCTGACATCTGGGGCAAGAAAAACTGAAGAAAATGGCACCGGATGCCTCTTATATACCCCTGGCACACTGACGTCAGGGAAGAAGCGACAGCAAACGACACCAGACCAAGACTTTGGAATTCGGGCCGACTGCAGGACCGCCTGATGGCAGGATAACCCATGTGTGATGACTGCAGCAGGGTGAACACTCGAATATCTACATTTATGGTAGGTACAAAACTGTACTTTATAAGGGTCCTAAACGTAATTGTTCTACTATGGCTAAAGTTGGTTTGTTTACATAGAAAGTCCTAGAACATATCAAGTCCTTCTTCATGCGGTATAACGCTAAACAAATCTTTAACATCTATAGTTGCCATAATCAGCCTTTCCCTATATAAATCTTCTTTTATTTTCTTTAAACAGTCCCAGGAATCCTTCAATATATGTTTAGATTCTGATAAAATTGTGTTCAAGTGAAAATCAATAAACTTAGCTAAAGTGGTTGTTTTTGATGCATTTGCATCTACAATAGGTCTCAAAGGTGGGTTGTTGGTGCTTTTGTGTATTTTGGGTATTCCAAATATGGTTGGAACTTTAGGATAAGTCTGAATTAAATAATTATATTCCTCCCTTGTTATTTGAAAATTTAATAATAAATCATTTAATATAATATCAACATTTTTGTATGCTATATGTAGCTCATTTAACGACACTTCTTCATAACCATCACTATGTAGAATCCCCAGCATCTTCTCAATATACATGCGTTGGTCTATTACCACCAGCCCCCCACCTTTGTTGGGTTTCATAACCCTTATAGACCTGTTTGTTGTTATACTGTGCAAAAACTTTGTCTCTGCTTCTGTTAAATTAAATATATTAGTCCATTTTGTCTTTAATAACATTGACCTGATGTCATTACTACATACATTCTCAAATAGATGAACTGTGGGGTGGGGTGGGGGGGTTAAACTCACTGCTTCTTTTGCAACTCCGTGGGGGGGGGGTTGGATAATTCATTACTTTGAAAATAACAACTTAGATTTAATTTTCTTGTATACAATTTCAAATCAATTAGGCATCGGTCAATCTTGGCATTAGTTATAGGTACATAATTAATACCTTTTTCAAATAATGTTGCCCATTCATTAGTGACAGCCTGACTACTGTAATTGTATATACTAAAGTCTTTGTAGTCATTTTCAATGATAGCACAAGCAGCATCATATGTGTTAGTAATGCAAACAACATCTTTTGTATTGTCATTATGATTCAAAACATTTACTGATACATTCTCCCAACCCTGCTCCCACTCCCCCTCCTTGAATGCACAGTTCTCTGTCCATAATACTTGCCACCATTCCTGGTGTTGTTCCAATCCCTGTTGGACACCTGTTGCTTCTGGTTTCGGATCCTCTCAGACCTCCTGGGGGGGGGGCTCCTCTAAAGGGACAGCCTCCTCTTCTTGGTCAGCACTCAAATTATGAGAATTTTCAAAATTATGCACTTGCTCACCACTTTCTATCCTATTTGCATACAGTTCAGTCTTATTAGCTGTAAAAACTTTGGGAAGTGGAAAAACAGTACCTGTTTCATATTCATTTTTGTCCCTTGCCAGTTTTTTGGTCTTTTTCCTCTCTCACAGCATTCATTTGCCTATCCACGTTGACAAACACCGTTTGGTATTCGTTTTGCTTAGCAATGAAACACAAGTCACTCAAAATATGTTCATTTAATCCGTTAACTGTTTTTTTTTTTACATTGGCCTAGCTTTCTTTCGTTGTCCCTTACCCATGGGTTGAACATGGAAACCAGCTCTTGGTGTAACTCTGAGCCCTCTGTCAAACCATTGGGGAACGTCCAGCAATGCAAACCCTTGGGTATTTGTTCCCTCACCAAACACTCCCTTAAATATGTGTTTTCCACTTGTAACTTTTTTAATTTGAACAGTTCAGCCTCTAAAACTTTAAATTTTTGATCAAGCGTACCATATGTATGGCATGTTTCAGTACTGTTAAACGACAATTCATTTCCCTTATTCAACCAATCCATGAGGCATGTGACCCTTGTTTCACTCACCCGGTTGGTTGCATCCTTGTGGTGATTCCGCCCACTGTTTCCGAGCCTTGCTTCTGAATTAATGGATGCCTGGCTATTCAGAATAGGACTCTGTTGTCCAGGGGTGATTAAAGAGGGCGATAGTTGTGACCCCTCAGCTGAAATGTTATTACCTTCACTCCTGAAAGCGTTAACAGTTGTAGAGTTTAGTTTGACACCAAACCCTATTAGTTGTTGTGTCAGCCCTCTGATAAGGGTTGAAAGGTTCCCAATGGCATTAACCAGCTCTGTAACGGAACCCCCAGCATCTCCGTCCACTTGTGCACTGTTCTCCATCAACAAACAAAGCCAACAACCACAGATAAAACCAGTAATGTAAAGAAAACAAACACTGGCTGGTGAAACTGGATACAAAGTTTAATTAGCACTTTCGTCTGTTGTTACACTTGATTTCTTCAGATTAAAACAGGAATTATTCATACATCACTTCCTTTTATAGCCAGGCTAAGTCACATGTCATTAAAGTAAAATGCACCTAAAAAAAATCACTGTTGTTAATTGTTATTATACATAGCTAAATTTCACCTTATAAAATGCATTAAAACCATACTTCTTTATTTACATATTGCATATACCCCACCAGCCACCATCTCAAAATTAAAATAAAGTGCAATCCAAAGTACATTTCCACAAAAATAAATCATGTACTTAAAATAAGCAAATGTTACTGTGTTGACACATGTGTACACCCCCCCCCCAAAAAAAAAAAAAAATAAAGTTCAGCTTTTAATTTTAAATAGCTGGAGAGAGAAACTACATAATTCAGCACAGTAATAGAATGAATTTTTTGGACATTCTTATAACCAATGATGATTCACTGAAAAAGTTTAGTACCACCATTTACAGAAAGCCCACATATTCTAACACTCTCCTACATTTTGAAAGTGGGCACCCTAACTTTCAAAAAAGATCTTTGGTTAAGGGCCAATGTGTGCAGTTAGCACGGATGGTCAGTGACCTAGAGATGTATATTGAAGAAAGGGAAAAGGGCATTTTACTAAGGACGGGATACCCGAACAGTTTAATTGAACCGGTTTTGTGTGAAGTTACAGAAAAGAGAGTTAAAGGACACTTTTTTTCCACTGTTAGGCTCAGAGGAAAGGGACAACAGTTGTCATAAAAAGGTTGATGTGGGGTCAAGGAACACAAACAAGTTTAACAGGGCCTTTATTCTGACCTACAACTTGCAGTTTTATGACATAAAAGATATTTTAAAAAAATAACTGGTTTATATTTAAAAGTGACAAAGAGGTCCTTAAAAATGTTGGTGACAAACCATGTGTCTTATACAAAAAAGATGCATGTGTCAGTGATTTGTTGGAAAGAAATAAAGAGGGGAATAAAAACTATAAGAAAGATAAGATGTTAAAATGTGGACACTGTAACCAATGTGCCAGTGCATTAGAAACAGAAAAAGTTTTTATTCCAAGTTATAGTACAATTCAACTAAATTGCAAGTTGAACTGTAACAGTACACATGTTGTATATGTCACCCTATGTCAAGGCTGTGAAAGTTTTTACATAGGGAAGACTAACAAAGCGTTTAAAGTTCGTATTTACCAACATATGTACGACATCAGGAAGGGTAATGAAAAGAATGTATTGGCTGTACATGCTATCTTGAACCCAGATCACAAGTTTAAATTTGTAGCCATTGATCAAGTAGTACCTGATAGTAGGGGGGCCGAAGGAATTGTTTCTAGAATTCAAAGAATTCATGTGGCAACTTAGAGTGGGTCCCACTAACCCGCCCAGACTGAATGATGTAGATTCTCTCTCCAGCTATTTAAAATTAAAAGCTGAACTTTATTTTTTTTTTGTGTGTGTGTGTGGGGGGGGGCACACATGTTTATTCCTGTGGCAACACAGTAACATTTGCTTATTGTAAGTACATGATTTATTTTTGTGGAAATGTATTTTTGATTACACTTTATTTTAATTTTGAGATGGGAGCTGATGGGCTATATGCAATATGTAAATAAGGAAGTATGATTTTAATGCATTTTATAAGGTGAAATTTAGCTATGTACAATAACAACTAAAACAACAGTGATTTTTAGGTGCATTTTGCTTTAATGACATGTGACTTAGCCTGGCTATAAAAGGAAGTGATGTATGAATAATTCCTATTTTAATCTGAAGAAGTCAAGAGCATTAATTAAACTTTGTATCCAGTTTCACCGGCCAGTGTTCGTTTTCTTTACATTACTGTTTGGCAGTATATGAGAGGTGATTGAACGTAAGGCATATATAGTAAATGCACCACATTGCAATTTGGAAAAACCAGCACCTGTCAGAGTTAAATGAGTTTCCTGCTGTGCAGTTTCAAGTAAGAGTTACAAATCCCTAGCTCTTAGGATTTCAGTATCCTTAGACTGATCTCATTGCCTTTCTGCGCAGTCTTGCCAACAGTAATTGAAACTTGTCCAAAATGCATTTGCATATAAATGCACATTCACAGCATTTTCCAATAGGAAGAATTATAAATCTATTGCACCAGCATCCTTCCCCTTAGTTCAGTGTAATCCTGCCACCATCCAGATAACAATCCATGGTCATAAAAATTACTATTTATTCCTGAAATAGACCAACTGTTAAATATTTGAGTGGTACCATTTAGCTTGAGCATTATCTTAGAGGTGAATAGGGATGCAAGAAGTATGTAGATTGATCTAAATTCTTTCTAAAAGAACATAAATAAATATTAAATACTAAAATGTGTAAATAATGTGTTAGTGCTAAGTACAATACTTGATAACCTTAGAGTATTGAGAATTGTTATGACGGGTGCACTTGAATGTAAGCGAAAAAACAGGTTTTAATGATGTCACCTCTGTAACCTGTTTATTAAAATTTAGAGCAGCTAAACTGTAATTCACTTTCAAGTGGTTGCCTTGGTGGGTTATTGAGCATCCCTGTCAATGTATGTTTAATTATGGCATTTGCCTTTAAGAAAGGAAAAAATATTTTTTAACCAGTTTTAACATGCTCAATGTTCATTGGTTGCATCATTAATTTATTGTGCTTTTAAATGAACATTTGTATGGTGTAGTCAGTTCTGATAAAGCCCTTATTGGCAAGGACAAAAACACTCAACTCATTTTTTATGCTTTGTGTTATCAAATTATTTTTGAATATTAGAGCTCTCAACTGTCTTTAACCTGATATTTGGCTATTTGGTATTGTTATAGGGCTGTTTTGTGGAGATTTTTTACAAATGCTTCAAAATAAATTAAATGGAAATTATCTTATCCAGTACTGGTCACAGACCTTCATTTTAATATCTAGTTTACCTTAAATGTTTATAGATAGATTAGTTTATAGTTCATAGGTTAGTACTAGGCTAACTGTCCTTGTGGACCACTTTAAGCCCAGCCAGTTACCCCATGTGAGAATCAAACTCTGCACCTTTTGTTTGTAAGGTAAACACCTTAAGCATTATGCCAACCTCACACCCTTTCTTCTTTTTTATTCTTTGTGTTCATTATACAAAGCTAAAGCCTCGCCACATCTATGTTTCCATAACTTGTATTTACTGGATACTGTCTTTTTAGAAATATATATATATATATATATATATATATATATATATATATATATATATATATATATTTGCAGCTTAAAGTAATTCCATGAACATAAAGTAAAACATCTTAATAGTGCTACAGAGTTGAAAATTATACAGTTTAATGTAGGTAATAACTACAGTAAAAGTCTTTGTATAATTGCTGAAGCTGGAAAACATGTAAGTATTGCCACTGACGTGATAGCAATATTTGAGGCTCTAACTATGTGTTGTACTAGTTACAGCTAGAAAATGTATATTGTTTTGTGCTGTGATGATGTAATTTCAAAACATCACTATCATAGAGGCTACCAGGCACCTGAATGACCACAGTTATGCTAACACTATTTTGAAATTTGAATCCAGCCCATCCTTTCTCGGTATAATCAAGCCAGGTTAAAAACATGTTTGGTACAATTGCAAGGTGATCTTACTAATTTATAAGACTTCAGACTATTAACAGATATGAATCAGAGAGATTCCAACAAAATTCTAATTTCAGTTTCCTTGTCACATTAGAGATATTTAGCCAAAATGAGATGTCATTGTTTGTATTTCAAAAAGGTCAGAAGACCTTAAGTAGACCTCAGCATGCTTCCTTGCAATTGAGTCCTAAGGAAGCAATATGCGTCCATTTTGTATTATTTTTTATATTTGACATTACCAAGATTGATAATCATGAGGACATTTTTGCATATTTCTCAGTGCATCTTGGATGTCATAAAAGCAGAAAATCTATAAGATTTGATTTCAGAAATTATATGCAACATGGAACCGACAGGAGGGAGAAAAGCGAGATTAATTTCTATTATTATTCAATAACTTGAAAGCTGAAAATAGTTTAGACTCCGTAGAAACTGTGTGCATTTAACAGGCTAACAAGTGTGGTTAGTCTAGAGTAAACTGTATTCCCAAGCAAATGTAACAAATTTTCTGGCAAGAAACAATACCATTTAGGAACTTTCACCAAAAATTGAGTGCACATATATTTTTCTTGAGCTGCAAACTGATAACTTAACTGACAGCATTGTTTGCATTTAAAATGTCTTGTAGAATCTGGGCTCTCCACCAAAGGAACATTTTCCAGAGCTTTTGAACTTCTCATATTAATATAAGGAGGAGGCAAAAGTGTTAAGTGTACATTTCTAAGAAGTGCATATACCTTCAGATGCTATTTCAATACTTAAGATACTAATATGACTGAAACATGACAGTTTGTCATAAAATAAATTTCTGGCAAATTAAATGGAGTCCGTATATTTTGTAAATACTGAGTCTATTAATAAAATATCATCTGTAGATGCAAATAACTTAAAATCTTGTTTTTGTATTCTCATTGTTGTAATGTCCTTGTATTTGTGGACAGCAGTTAATAAAATATTTAAAATCAACATAAGTATTGTTATAGACTGTGGAAATACCTACCTGCCTGACCCCATTTTGCTGTTGAATTATAGACTGCTGACCATTAATCGGTATGTAGTTTGGTATATAATCAAGTAAAGATTTTTCTCAGGATCTTCACATCATCAGTAATTCTTGTTTTACCCATAATTTGAAACCTGGATCTATTCACTTTATCAAATGTGTTATGCATATCTACTGATATCAGAGCCAGATTAAAAATAACTAGATCTGGCTAAGTATGAACATAGAACAGAAAAAACTAAATGCATTGTATGGCTGAAGGCATATCATTACCAGACATAAAGGTATAATGAAAATGATCTACTGTTTGCGATACTGTAGATAATACATTATTGGTAATTATTGCCACACTTTTTAAATTTGTGTTTAAATGCTAAATAAATTGATAGCTATCCCGGTATAATGGATCCTTGTTAAATTTGACCAAAATAATAATTTTTAATCAAGGAAAATGTGCAGTCTCTGTAAATGAAAGACATTGAAAAAATTGTATAAGAGGAGGGACTTTCTGATTTAAAAATTTGATAAAATTCATTTGGTGATATGCTGGAGCTAAGCACTTTCTCACTGGGCAGATTTGTGATGAATTCTTGTAACATCTCCTAAAAGAGTACAAATTAGAAAACACATGGTTGTTGTGTGACTTGCTTGTTAAAAACAGTTCATTGTTTAAAGAAGAAAATTCTACTGAAGGAGTAAATATCTCAGAATAATACTTTACATAATATTATGATATAGACTCCAAATCTGTGATAATACTGCTTTCCATTTGATTTCATTTTTGTATTTGTCATTAGCTTTTAAGGTTGGAAAAGTTCTTAAGAGGCAGCTCTGTGTTTTTGTGTATATGCTCCAGCAGGAAGATGTAGTACTTCTCCCAAATGGCACACACTCTGTCAATGAAAGATTCCCATCCACTATTTCATGTTGGATTCAGGTTTGAATTTGGAAGAAGCTGTTCTGTTTCCACATTAACAGACTTCAGCAGGGGGGGGGGCTCTTAAATGAGGCAATACCCTTTGATTTTGAAAAGTGTCTTTAAGGAGCATTTGGCTTCATTCACAGATGCGTGCACAGCAGGGATAGCTTCACTTTCAAACTACATTACATTACCGCATAGCAAATGTACAATTTTTCATATACAGTTTTATGCACTTGCTTGATATATTACATATTTACTAACAAGCAAGACTAAAAATGCTAAACTTCAGAAATCTTGTTGTAAAACTTTAATAAAATACAAGTAAACTAGTCAACTGGAGATGGGGTGGGGGCTTTACAGAAGGAGATGATCCAGGGATTGTGGCCCACAGAAGGAGTTCAACCTTCACGTCATTGTTTTGGAGATGTGGGCATTACAGGAACCACAGGACTACCTTCCTCCAGGGGTGGTTTCTTTCCAAGTAGACTATATTGCAGTTGTTTGGTACAGCAGCAAGCAAGAGAAATCAGATGATGTTGTTGTCTTTCGGCTTTTCCTGGTTAGGGGTCGCCACAGAGGAACTATGGTCTTCTAATGATTGGCAGTAGATTTTCACGACCGCCGAGGTATCATCTCGACGGCCAACCTTCAACGAAGGCACGCCCATTTACGCATGTCTTTCAAATGCCCACCCAGCCACGGGGAGGACATGTAGACTCCACACAGAAAGCACTCCCCACACTCCAGCCAAGAATCGAATGGGAAAACTTCTTGCTGTAAGGCAACAACGCTACCGCTGCACCACCGAGGATAAACTAAGCAAGAGAAATCAGATCTTACCCCTTATTCTGGGAGGTGATGAAGGTGTGGCAGTAAGTGATTGCTTTGCATTGCTATCTAGTGGCAGTGCATATTCCTGGAGCACTCAGTGGCCTTGCAGACAGGTTAAACAGGTCCATTCTAATGTTTCATGCATAGTCTATCAATCCACAAGTTGCACAACAGATTTTTTCAGGCACTGTTGCCAGCCTTTCTGTAATCTCTTTGATTCTGCATCCAACACCAAATGCATCAAATTCATTGCCATGATTCTTCTAGAAGAATAGTCCCTGAGAGATGCTCTGGTCGAGCAATGGCCTCCTGGGCTACTTTTTGCTTATCCTCCTGTGCCCCTAATCAGAAGCATAGCTGGCTCAACTAGTACTCTGTGCCAGTACCACAGACTAATACCCTACCCCCTCAGCTCTTACCCCCTCAGCTCTTCAAGTGAAGAGCAAAAAGAAAAAAAAAGTCTGCTCCTTATGGCACACCTACCAGTTGGTAGATGCATGACATGCTCCCACTCCCTTCTGCCCCCTCCTATCAAGTCCTGTTTCTTTGCCCTGCACTTGACCCTCCTTCCTGTCTTTTTAGTATTAAGTGAAAAAAAATTTTTTTTTTCTTTTTTGTTTTTTAAACTGTAGCAACTTGCTTGGAGTGCTAGACCGGTCAGTTTTTTTTATTTCTCTGTCTCAATGTAGGAAACATTTGCTGCAGTTTAGCCCACTCATGGAGTGCTACAATGTTCAGGTTTGGCCTCAAATGCAATAGCAGCTTTTAAAGAGGGATAGGGGATTGGGATAATGGATTAAATGGATGATCGTGCCTCTTAACACTTTGCACCTGGCAGTTGCCCCCTTCACTCTGCCCTAGCTATGATACTGCCCTAGCTATGATACTGCCCCTAATTCCCAGATTTTTGCAGAAAGCATTCAAATGCAAAGCTCCAGTGATTCTCATTGTCCCCTGTTGGTCCAGACAAATTAGCTTTTCCCTTCAAAGGCCTCACATCATGGACGCCCTCCCCAGGATCTTGGATCCAGGACAGGATCTCCTCTCCACCACTCATCTGGAAAGAGCCACCTGGACATCCACAACCTCACATTAGCTGCTTGGTTTCTTCACTTCCAGTGATGGCCAACAACTCAGCTTTGTCCACTGACGTAGTTAGAATTTTGTGTGCCTCTCAAAAGAAATCCACTTGCAAGCTTTATCATGAGAAGTGGAAATGTCTTATAATCTGTGCATTTTTGCAAGACATTGACCACTTTTCTGCACCAATTCCAAATATTTTGCACTTTTTATGTAACATGTTCTACTCCTCTCAAGCTTCTCTACAATTAAAGTGCAGTTAACAGGCACTTCTAACTTTCCTATTGGTCAAGAAACCTGTTACCTGGCTTTTCACAAACTTTTCAAGGCCTTACATTCTGGAACCCTGAACAGAACCTCCATTTGAGCCAACATTCTCCACACCATTGAAGTGTCTGTCATGGAAAACCTTGTTTCTGGTGGCTATTACTCTTGCCAAAAGAGTATTTAAATTACAGGCCACATCTTCTTCCGTCCCTTATTTAGTGTTTCACAAGGACAAAAACCTGAATTTGCTTACCAGTCTTTTTCCCATATCATTCAAATAAAGGTGAATTTGTGTACTCTGGATGTGCATAGGAAACTTAGATTTTACCTTGACCGAATCACATCTTTCAGGAAAGACTCCGCTCTTTGTCTCCTTTGCATTCACCCCATCTAGGCGGCTTTCTCATTGTATTTCTCATGTGTACTCAATTCACTCTCACCATGTACCATACAAACCCAAGGCTCATTTTACAAGATCTGATGTTCTTGTTTCACTGCTGCAGTCATTACATTTGGGTAATCTGCTGGCATTTTGCCCTCAGTCGGCCTGATTAACAAAGTCTTGGGTCCTGCATCGGTTGCTGTCCCTTCTTCCATGATGTCAGGTCGTCAGGGGTATAAAACATGCTTCTCCTATGCCAGTTGCCAGTTCGCCGGTACTCAGTGAGGCGCTTTCACAGCTCATGATACCCGCTACGTCTGATTCGCAGGCCTCTACTGAGACCCATTCGGAGTCTGGTATGCCGCAAGATGCTTCACCTATGGAACCCTCGGATGTCTCTACCTTGGATGGGTCCGGAGCCGCTGTGCAGGTACCGGCTTCTGAGGGTGTGTTCAGGCCTACAGACTTGCATATTAAACTGATTCCATCTTCAATACTAAGGCCTAAATCTCGATCTATGTCTAACAAACCGACGCCCAGGCCACATGTTCAGGCCCCTATGCCTAAAAAACAAATGATCAAAATGGCTGAAGATTTAATTACTCTAATCAGGGGAAGTCAACCCCCCTCCCATCCTTTCTGAGGCCTAGGGCTGAACTTGATTTATGAATCTTCTGAACAGGACTGTGTTTCTTCTGACTCTTCTAATGACCTGGATTTGTCCATACCTACTTATGAGGACTCTGGTGCAAAGGATTCCATTCCCTCTGCTTCTCCCCCTGAGGATTTTTCTTTTGGGGAAACTTTACATAACTTAAGGGAGCATTTCCACTGGGAAAGTCAGTATTTTTCTGAATCCAAAAAGAGGCTTAGGGATTTCCTCCTCCTTCCTCAGCATAGGCCTTTGGCTATACCTCCTGTACTAGACATTGTTGATGATGTGTTTTCGGAATCCAGTATGGCCCCTGATTCCTTGCCTCTGGCCCCTAGTAAACCAGAGAGGTACTACAGGGTTCGTGAGTCCCACAAATTCCTTTTCAAAAATCCTTTTGCGGACCCTGAAACCATTTCTCCTTGACCCAATGGCATTAAGGCTTCTACTGCTAAAAATCCTATCCCTTCTGATAGAGACTCCAGGACGCTCAATAGATGGGGTAAAAAGGTTTATACTTCTGCAACCTTGGCAATCAGGGCTTTGAACTGTCAATTCCATATGCTAAAATATCAACAGCATATCATGGGACTGCTTAAACAGAAAATTATGTTAATTTCTGACTGTGTGGAAAATAAAGATTTACAGGATTTATTGCATTCAGCTGAACAAGTTGGAAAACATACTTTGCAATGTGGTTTTGATTCTTCATAGACCTCTTGCAGGGCTGCTGTTACTGGGTCTGTGCTTAGAAGGCATGCTTGGCTTAAGGAGCAATCTCTGCCTGATCATGTTAAAGCAAAACTGTTGGATGCTCCTTTGCAGCAGGACCGTCTTTTTGGCAATAAGGCTGAAGAAGTTCTAAAAAAGATGGAAGATAAAGCTAAATCTATGCAAACTGTGAAAGATTTCTTACAAGTACAACTTCCTAGATTTAGTAGGCAGTGGCCTACTATGAACTGGTCCTTTCCAGTTCCTTCCAGAGCCACTCAAGCCAAACCCAGACATTCCAAAAGCACCAGGTAAGCAATGGGGTGCTTCCACTTCCAAATCTGGAAATAACAAGACTCCACCCTATGGTAAACAGTCTCAATGACTTTCCTTTAAAATTACCAAGCACTTACCTCTTAGCCGCCCCTTTGAGGGGAAAACTAGCTCTTCATGCAAAAAACTGGCAACTTATAACCCAGGACAAATGGGTTTTAAATATAGTGTCCCAGGGATACAGATTCCATTTCCACACATTGCCAACTCCAAACGGTTGGCCAGACCTGCCCCCAAATCAGTGGGCAGAGGTTCAGAAACAAGTATTTCCCTCCTAAACATGGGGGCTATTCAACTAGTACCAGAAGAGGAAAAGGGACAAGGTTTCTATTCCAGACTTTTCCTGGTACCCAGAAAAGACAAATCATGGCGTCTAATTCTGGACCTGTCTACTCTAAACACCTTTCTGGACATTCCAAAATTCAAGATGCTGACTCTTCACCAGTTACTTCCTATGCTAGGCAAGGATGCCTGGTTGGCAACTCTCGATTTAAAAGAGGCTTACCTGCATATCCTAATCAGGGATTCTTGGAGAAGATACCTACGTTTCAAAGCAGGCTACTTGCATTATCAGTTCTCTGCACTGCCCTTTGGCTTGTCTACTGCGCCCATGGTATTCACAAAGTGCCTGTCTCCAGTAATTGCATTTTGCAGGCAGAGAAATATTCAAATATATCCATACCTGGGCGATTGTCTAATTCAGGCAGAAAACCAGGCCATTCTTCTAAAGCATCTGGCGTTTGTAAAAAGGGTTCTAAGTTGTCTAGGGTACACCATAAACGAAAATAAATCACAACTGGTACCCTCTCAAAAAATTACATTCCTGGGTGTAAGCCTGAATACAACTGCTCAGATGGCTTTCCTTACGCCAGAAAAACAAATTCATTCAGTGACTTATTTCAAACAGGTGGCCACAAAAACCCTGCTATCTGCAAGACAAATACTGCAAGCCTTGGGGTTCATGGTCTCCTACATTCTTCTAATTCCATATGCAAGACTGCATATGAGGAAACTTCAGTGGTACTTAAAAAGTTTATGGAGTCAACATTGTCACAGCCTGGAAACAATGATTCCTATCATACCTTGCCTGCGCCTAGAGTTCCTATGGTGGGCAGAGGCCTGCCACCAAAACAAGGGACTGCCATTCACACCACCCCCTGCCGCCCAAACCCTAACTACAGACGCATTTGACTATGCATGGTGGACTCATATGGCAGGGAAGTGCATTCAGGGCAAATGGAGCCCAAATCAAATGCACCTTCATATCAATCAAAAAGAAATGCTAGCTGTACAGACTGCACTGACAGCCTTCAAGGCCTACCTTCAACCAGGACAACTAATGGTAAAGATGGACAACTCCACGGTTATGTGGTACATAAACAAGCAGGGGGGTACACATTCCTACCCCCTCTGCAGACTAGCCATAGCATAGTGGAACATGGCCTTGAGCTACCAAGTATAACTACAAGCTCAATTCCTGCCAGGAAAGCTGAATATTCTGGCAGAAGAACTAAGCAGAAATCTCATGGACCCACACGAATGGAAACTGGAACCATGGATTTTCAACATGTGACACGCAAATAGGGGAGCCCAGACATAGATCTTTTTGCCTCACCACAGAACTACCAGTTGGACAAATTTTGCACAATAACACTGCACAAAAAAGCCTGGAAAGTGGATGCTCTGTCCTTCAGCTGGGAAAAACTATCAGTTTGTGCTTTTCCCCCTATGCCTCTGCTCTCCAAAGTTCTACTAAAAGTCGAACAGGACAAACCAAACATGATTTTGATTGCTCCAGACTGGCCTCACCAACACAAAAACAAAAAAACAAAAAAATAATCCTTGTTTTCCTGCCCCTCCTCGACTAGTTTAGACCAGTTTACAGGCATTGCTGTATTCTGGGCTGTGGTGTAGTTCCTGTGTTGTCCATTACCTTACTTGGATAGAAGGAAGTTTCTTTGCTCACCAGTGGGAGTGGGGAGCCTTGAGCAGCCTACCTGTCCCTGTAGGAAGTGACCTCAGCACAAGAAGCTGTAGTAATTGGTTGTTTTTGACCATTTCTAGCTCTTTTGTAGTTCCCTGTTTAAAATCCGCCTCTGGGCGTTTTTTTCTGGCTATACTGCTCAGACAAGCTCCTCGTGGTCCTGCAGAGTGGTCTTAGCTACAGAGAACTCAGAAAAGCGACTACTTTCTGGATTTAAGTATCTTTGCTTTTTTCACTTGGAATAGCTTCTGTAGCTTACCCTGAACTAGCTTGAACTATTTTTTAACTGTTTGCTGCATTATTTTAAAATCTGCACTTAAAGTTACTTTTTAGTCGAATTTGATCGAAACTTTGTTTGTTTGTTTAATTTAACTGTGGAGGCTGCCCACTAAAGTGTGCTAGCCTGTGTAACTGATTTATCACTGTTTCTGCATTTTCTGTGTGTTTCTATCAAAAAACAAAAAAATAATCCTTGTTTTCCCGCCTCTCCTCGACTAGTTTAGACCAGTTTACAGGCATTGCTGTATTCTGGGCTGTGGTGTAGTTCCTGTGTTGTCCATTACCTTACTTGGATAGAAGGAAGTTTCTTTGCTCACCAGTGGGAGTGGGGAGCCTTGAGCAGCCTACCTGTCCCTGTAGGAAGTGACCTCAGCACAAGAAGCTGTAGTAATTAGTTGTTTTTGACCATTTCTAGCTCTTTTGTAGTTCCCTGTTTAAAATCCACGTTTGCACGGCTTTGAGTGGTTGTGCGCATAGCGCAGCGCCGGTTAAACAAGGTTAAACTTCTTCTGGCTCCGCCAAGTCTGCTCTTCAAATTTTCCCTTAAGAAGCTCTACTCTTAGTAAAATCAGACTACTCACTGTATTATAAGCCTAGCACTTGTTCTCAATACTTCTCTACTAAGTAAGCACTCTCGTACTAAGGAAAGCACTACATCTGCCTACCACCCCTGTGAATATCCACTTCCCTTAAAGGTACAGCATTCCCTTATACTGTTCTAGCATGTCGAGTGGTAGATTACTGGCATCCTCTCCAGTTCAGCTGGTCAATCTGGGTATCTTGAGACAATGCTACAATTGTCTCATGTACACAGACAACCCTCTCCTCCTCCCAACAAACACAAATACATGTGAGAGATGCAACTATATAGCCAAACTGGAGGCTGAACTCTCTCAACTCAGGGCTGGCATGACCAGACAGGAGGAGATGGAAACCACACACACAACAATCCCAGTCCCACATAGACCTACCACAACTGCAAACCAAACACATAAAAACACAAAGACATACTCGGAGGCTCTAATAAAAAACTTACCAAAACAACAGAGGCTCCCAAAGCAGACATCCAAAAATCCACCACCTCAAAACAAAGCACATGCAACACATACTTCAATAAATCAGTGTGTCAACCAATCACAGCCCTTAAGGCCAAACACCATGCTTGATACACTAGTAATAGGTGACTCTATAGTCAGACACACTGATGTCCCGCTGACCAGGCTGAACAAGGAGAGGGTGACTGTGAGCTGTCTATCGGGAGCTAGGATCTGCCACATAACACACGCACTCAAGTCACTCCAAAGCAAGTACAAATATGACTCCATCATTGTCCATGCTGGCGTGAATGACCTGAGATGTACCTCTCTGGACTACATGAAAAGCGACATAGAGGAGCTCTCCGATTATGTAGCCCAGGCTAGTATAACCCTGACCCTGAGCAGCATCTTGCCCTCACCAAGAATGATACCACAATACAAAGACAAGATGATCAGCTTTAATAATTGGCTCAAGTACTGGTGTCATTCTAAGGGGATCCAATGTCTGTCTGCCTGGGATAACATGTTGGACAAGCCACGCTGCTTCGCAAGGGATGGCTTACACCTGTCACCACTGGGCTTCCGGATATTGGCTAAGGCTCTTGCCACCCCCATAGTGCCTTTTTTAGGCAAGGCTCAAAAGACAAACCCACCTCCTTAGAAAACAAAAATGGAAAAAAACTAAGGGTAATGCTGCTCAACGCCAGAAGTCTAAATCTCAAGATGCAGGCACTCGATGCACTCCTCAGCATGGAGAACATCGACGTCTGTGCAGTAACTGAAACCTGGTTCAAGGCTCCTGAGAGCATCCCAACGCTACCAAGGCTATACCTCGTATCATGCTTTTCGGCCCCAAAACCCGGGCCGAACCACAAAGTGAGGGGGAGTGTTCATATTCATCTAGGACACCCACACCTCCAGGTTAGTAACAACACATGAAGCATCAGAGACCATACAGGTGCAACTAACCATAGGCAAAACTGCTGTACAAATGGTAGCATGTTACAGACCACCCTCTCAATCTCAGGAACCCCATTCAGCCTTCCTGAAGACATTGGAGGATATGAATGTATCACAAAATACCATCATACTGGGAGACTTCAACTACCCAAACATAGATTGGGTACATGATTCTAGCCCTAATACCCTAGCCCAAAGGTTCCTGGAATTCATAAATTCAAATGCACTGGAACAACTAGTCGCCTCTCCCACTAGGGGAGATAATATACTAGACCTGATCATCACAAACATGGGAACAAAATGCTCCACACCGGTAGTATACCCCTCACTAGTGAGATCTGACCACAAACTAATCACCCTGGATATACATATCCCACCTCCACCCCCAGCACAAAAGACCACAGTGAAAAACTTCTCAAAAGCAGCCTTCACTCTTCTTAAGACTGAGATGGTATCCTTTAAGCCCACTGTGCCAGTGGATACCACATCCCACAATGCCGAATCCTTCACAAATGCTTTCTATGGACATCTCCAAGAATGCATGGATCATGCAATCCCAAATAAATCCAAGTCACTCTCCACCAAAGGCAAGCGTCCTGTCTGGTGGACCTCAGCCATTAACAAATTGTATAACAAAAGAAGGAAGCTACTGCGTCAGAGCAAAATCCCATGAAGGGAAGACATCTCTGATCAACATTAGCAGAAAACTACGTTCTCTCATAAAACATCCAAGGCCAACTTTGAAAGAAAAATCGCTAAGGACACTAAAGATAACCACAAAGCTTTCTTCAGCTATGTTAGAAACCTGGAAGGAAACCCTCAGATATGCTCAGAGTTAGTTCACAACAACAAAAATACACTGAACCCACAGATATTGCCAACATTCTGGCTGACAGGTTCAGTGCAAATTTCTCCCTCCCTCACCCCAAAAGAAGAAATACTTATCCCAGCTGAATGTAATCTCCTGTCATCTCAGATGTCCAAGTGAGAACCGCCTAAACAAAGCTAAAACACAGCATCAATGGGATCTGGCGGTATCCCGGGTTGCGTGTTACGTGAACTCAAGAGGAGCTAAACCCACACATAATAATGCTATTTAACCTTGGTCTCACTTCAGGATATGTACCTGCACAGAGGGGTACAGCCGCAGTGGGCCCACTCCACAAAGGGGTACCTCTACAGACCCTGAAACTACCGCCCATAAGCTTAACCAGCCTGGTCTGCAAAGCTATGGAAAGAATCATTATGGAACTCATAAACAGAGACATAGGGGACCTACAGACACTTGACCCCACCCAGTTCGGCTTTGTAAAGGGCAGATGCTGCCTTTTGAACCTGGTTGACTTACGAAACAGGCACTAGTGCCATTGATGAGGGCAAAGCAGTCTATACAGCCTACCTGGACTTGGCTAAGGCCTTGACACAATACCCCACTCAGGCATCATAGATAAGCTCAACAGCTTAAACGTAAACCCTTATGTCACTAGATGGGTTGCAAACTGGCTAAAGGACAGAACCCATAAAGTTAAAATCGCTGGAGCAATGTCAGACTCAAAGCCAGTCACAAGTGGTGTCCCACAGGGATCTGTCCTGGGACCCCTCTTGTTCGGCATTTATTTCTCAGATGTTAAAGCAAACATGGGAGGGTTGTGGCTGACAAAGTTCGCAGATGACTGCAAACTAGGCGCCATAGTCGATACACCAGCGGACACATACATCCTACAAAAGGCCTCACAGAAGCGGACAACTGGTGCCGGAGTCACGGCCTTAAACTAAATGCCAAAATGTATAGTCATCCCTTTGGGAAAAACAAAGTACCCACAAATTATCACATAGACAGCAACCCACTGAGTACGGAAAAAGTAATCAGAGACCTAGGGACCCAAGTCAACAGCGACCTCTCATTTGACACCCACGTTGCCAAAGTGGTTAGAAAAACATTCTACCTTGCACACCTCATCATGAAGGGATTCACATCCAGATCCAGGGATGTCATTGTACCCCTATACTCCTCCCTCATCAGACCCATGATTGAGTACAATGCCCCATTTAGTATGTACCTCACCCGGCATTTGCAACAGCTGGAGAGACCACAAAAGTACCTCGCCAAGAGGATCAAGGGTCTCCAACATATGTCTTATTCTGCCAGACTAAAGAAACTTCAGCTCTATTCAGTAGCATACCGCCTGTTCAGAGGTGATCTCTGCCTGACGTACAAGGCCATGTCCAATCAGGATCTGATGGACATGCTCCAACTCAAAAGATCCAAATCCATCAGGACCACGAGAGCTAAAGACTTAAACCTCGGCACAAGTATGAATAGGACATGCTGGAGGGATAGATTCATAACCCAGAGACTTCCCATGCTTTGGAACAGGATCCCAGTTCATATTAGGCAGAGCCCCTCACTGACTCTCTTCAAGAGAAATCTTGATGAGTGGATGGGAGATCGTAAGTTTACCCCAGGGGTCACATCTGTGTCACTGCTAGACAGGGGCACAGTAAACTAATTCTATTATATAAGGGGACCTTCATTGTGTCACTACTAGACAGAGGCATAGTATTCTAATTTTATTCTGTACATTTTTGTACCACTTCATGGGGTGGCAAAAGCCACATCACTATGGCTAGGCTTACAAATGCCCTAGGGCAGATAGCCTAGTACTATACTATGAAACTGGTTCCCACTCCTGCGCAGTGTGTCACAAATTTCTCCATGGTTCCTTCCTCAGACACCTTCCTTACTGTCTCAGCAGTAGAACTAAGTTCTGCACCCTCAGCTCCAAACATTGAATCTTGCAGCTTGGCTAATCATTTAAATTCCCCCTTAGCACCCCTCAGCAAACCTGTGATGGATGTCATTTTGGAGGCGAGAAGACCTAGTACTAGAAAATCTTATGCTGACAAATTGAAAAGATTCTGTGCCTGGAATCGATCTCAAGGGATGAGCACAGCAGCACCCAATGTACCTCAGATTTTGCAATACTTAACTGAGGTGCTTCACAAGGCCCTGTCTTTTTCTTCCATAAAAATCCATGCCTCAGCCATTTCAGCTCATTACAACACAGAACCACCAACCCTCTTCTCTCATCCTCTGCTAAAGCAGTATCTCAGAGGGGCCAAAAACTTGAGACCACCCAGGACAGCTCCAACTCCTGCCTGGGACCTTAACTTTGTATTGGAGAAACTCACTCTACCTCCTTTCGAGCCAGCTGCTACTGCAGACTTAAATTTTTTTTCCTGGAAAACAGCCTTCCTTTTAGCAATCACTTCAGCTAGAAGGATATTTAAATTACAGGTCCTTATGGCAGTGGAGCCTTTCATCATCTTTCATGCGGACAGGGTGTCAATCAGGACAAATCCATCCTTCATGCCCAAGGTGGTGTCCAGTGTGGCTCTTAATCAGTCCATTCATTTGCCAACTTTCTTTCCCAATCCACAGAACAAGGGGAGCGGATTGTACATTCATTGGATGTACACAGACAACTTAGATTCTACTTGGACAGGACTAAATCTCGAAGAAAATCTGAACAACTGCTGGTAGCATTTGCTGCAGGGGCAGAGGGGAAGGCTTTTTCAAAACAAACCATTTCTAAATAAATAAGCCATTGCATTCATTTCTGCTACAAGCACCATGGAAATCCTATCCCCCGGGGATCAGATCTCATTCCACCAGGGCTGCATCTTCTTCTACAGCCTTTCTCAGAGGTATTCCTACCAGGGATATTCTCGAAGCTGCTACCTGGAGTTCAGTTCATACTTTCACCAAGCATTATCACTTACCAATTTTCTCTAAATCCAGAGCTGGCTTTGCCACTGCTGTTTTGCAGGGCCTTATAGCTGGTCCTAATGCTGTATAAATCCATCCTCCCAACCATAGCTTTGGGAATCTACCCAAATGTAATGACTGCAACAGTGAAACACGAAGAACATAGTACAGATGTTCTTCATGTTTCACTGTTGCAGTCATTACATTCGGGTAATCTGTTGGCAGGTTGCCCTCAGTCGGCCTGAATTCCAAAGTCTTGGGTCCTGCATCGGTTGCTGTCTCCTCTTCCATGACATCAGGTCGTCAGGGGTATAAAACATGCAGCCGACGCCATTTTCTTTAGTCTTTCTTGCCGTGCGGTGCCCGAAGCATAAGCATTTCGCAAGTGCCAGTTGGCCGACTACTGAAATATTCACGTTTTGAGTTTCAGAAACGAAGTCTTCAATAAAGCTAAGTACCCCGTTGGGGAAACTTTTTTCTTGCTTTTTACCGATATCAAAAAAAATTAAAAATTGTATTACTTGTGGGAAGCAAATACCTCATAAGGATTTCCATTTATACTGTATTCCTTGCTAAGGCCCTGATCACAACGTGCCTGGCTGTTGGTTTTGTGCTAGATTTAACCAACGCACTATTAAGCGTCGGTATATTTTTGCATCTAAGTATTTTGGAAACATATTTAACTACCCAGCGATGTCATCGGATAGCAATCCAACTACCGGAGTACATAAAAAACGCAAAGAAAAGGACAGAGAAAGACAGTCGAGATCCAAAACTGATGAAGCTTCTCCTAAGCCGGTTCGCCGGTACTCCGTGAGGTGCTTTCGCAGCCCCTGATACTCGCTACCTTCGAGTCGCTTGCCTCTACCAACACCCATGTGGAGTCCAACATGCCGCAAGAAACTCAAGGTATTGGACTGATGGATGTATCTCCCTTGGATGGGTCCGGAGCCGCTGAGCAGGCACCGACTTCTGAGGGTGTATTCATACCTCAACATTTTTATATCAAACCGACGAAAGCTGCAAAACCAAAGGCAAAGACACCTTCAAAAACTAAAATGCCTGAGCCACGTGCACAGGCCTCTATCCCTAAAAAACAGATGATCAAAATGGCTGAAGACCTTATTATCTTGATCAGGGGTACCCATCCTGCTCCAGACAAGAGGCCTAGGCAAGACAGTGACTATGAGTCTTCAGATCAGGTTTCTATTTCTTCTGATTCCTCTTCTGATCAGGAATTATCTTTACCTCCCTATGAGGATTCTGATGCTGAGGAGTCTATTCCATCTGCATCTCCTCCTGAGGATTATTCATTTGGAGAAATCTTGCATACTTTGAGGGAGCATTTTCACTGGGAGAGTCAAGACTTCTCAGAATCAAAAAAGAGGCTCAGGGATTTCCTCCGTCTCCCTCAGCATAAGCCTTTAGCCATTCCTGCTGTGTTAGACATTGTGGATGATGTTTTTTCGGAGTCAAGCCTGACCCCTGACTCCTTACCTCTGGCTCCCAGTAAGCCTGACAGGTATTACAGGGTCCCTGACTCTCATAAATTTTTATTTAGAAACCCTGCTGCTAATCCTGAAACTATTTCACAGGGTCCTAAGGGAGTTAAGGCATCAACAGCAAAAAACCCTACCCCCTCCGACAGAGATTCAAGGGCGCTGGACAGATGGGGGAAAAAAGATTTATACATCTGCAACCTTGGCAATTAGGGCCTTAAACTGTCAATTTCATATGCTTAAGTACCAACATCATGTTATGGGATTGCTGAAACAGAAAATGATGTTGATTTCAGAATGTGCAGAAAATAAGGAATTGCAGGAATTATTGCATGCAGCTGAACAAGTTGGAAAGCATAATTTGCAATGTGGTTTTGATTCTTTAGAGGCCTCCTGCAGGGCCGCAGATACTGGATCTGTGATTAGGAGGCTTGCCTGGTTAAAGGAACAAAATTTGCCTGATCATGTCAAAGCTAAATTGCTAGATGCACCTTTACAGCATGATTCTCTGTTTAGTATTAAGGCAGAAGAGGTTTTAAAGAAAATGGAAGACAAAGCTAAGTCTATGCAAACTGTTAAAGATTTCTTACAAGTGCAGCCACCTAGATTCAGTAGACACCGGCCTACAAAAAACTGTCATGTGTCAGACAGAACTGAAAGGGGCAAATCCAGACACCCTAAGGGTTCCAGGTACCAGGCTCAAGACTCATACAGGTCAAAGCAATGGGACGCATCCACCTCCAAATCTGGGGGAGATAAAGCGCAAACCTACAGAAAGCAATCCCAATGACTTCCCTCTGCCTATACAAAGCACTTATCTGATAGTAGCACCCATAGGGGGAAAATTAGCACTTTTTGCTCAAAATTGGCAGTTAATAACCCAGGACAAGTGGGTACTGAACATCGTATCGCAGGGATACAGATTCCATTTCCACACTCTGCCAGTGACAAATGGTTGGCCAGACCTGCCAAGAAACCAATGGGCAGAGGCACAGAAACAGGTTACTTCCCTCATGGATATGGAGACCATTTAGACAGTGCCAGAACAGAAAAAAGGACAAGGTTTTTACTCAAGACTGATGTCCTTCAAGGATGCATCTGCAGTCCTTACAAATGGGTTGTCCTGTCGTCAGGCAGCCCTTCGGTCGGCCGGATTCCAAAGTCTGGGTCTGGCCTTGGCTGGTGTCGCACTTCACCCGACGTCACAGCTGCAGTTATTCGGGTATAAAGGCATTAGCCGACGCCATTTTCCTCAGTCTTTCTTGCCGCGTGGCGCCCGAAGCAGAAGCTGTTCGCAAGTGCCGGTCGGTCAGAACCAGAGATTACTACTACCGAATTCTTCCACTCCGAAGACTTCTAAAAAGCTAAGTACCCCGTTGGGGACTCTTTCTTTCCTCAGCCGATGTCAGAAAAAGTGAATAACTGTTTAACTTGTGGGAAACAAATACCTCATAACGATTTCCACTCTTACTGCTTACCTTGTTTAGGCCCAGACCACGACGTAGTAGCTTGTCTAGCCTGTGCTTCTTTTAACCGACGGACGCTTAGACGTCGGTCGGAATTTGCTGAGGAATTTTTCGGCTCCGATTTTGCTTACATTATGCCGTCGGATCCTCCGACTACGCAAATTTCAAAAAAGCGCAAGGAAAAGGACCGACACTCGCGGTCTGCGGTTTCGGCTGAAACCGCGGTTAGGCCAACCGCGAGTGTCTCGGTTTCGGCTGAAACCGAGCAAGCGTTCTTCCTTCAGCCGAAAACTTACCTCCTACCGAGGCCTCTTCCAACCTCGTGGAATCGGCTTCTGATTTACCTTCTGCGCTTGCAGTTTCTCAGGAATTATCTGACACTATCCCCTTGGATATCTCCACCCCTGCACGTGGAGCTGCTAGGCCACCTGCATCCATGTCCATTAAGGCTTTTGCCAGGGCTAAAGCAGCTAAAACTACTAAATCTGTGCCTGCTAAGACCCCCTCTCTCAGGACTAGCTCTAGTTCACAAATGCTTAGTCTAGCAGAGGATTTCATTTCTTTAATCCGGGGATCCCAATCTCACACAGACAGGGCCTCTCACCCACCTCCAGGGAAGAGGCCTAGAGCAGAGCCCCCTGAACCAGTTTCTACAGATGATTCCTCTGATGATTCAGATAATACTAACCCTCCAGAGGCTTCTTTCTCCCCTTATGAAGACTCAGATGCTGAAGAGTCCATCCCTTCTGCCTCTCCGCCTGAGGAATTTTCCTTTGGGGAAACCTTGCATGCTATGAGGGAACAATTTCAGTGGCAGGGCCAGGATTTCTCAGACTCTAGAAAGAGGCTTAGAACCTTTCTGCATTTACCACAACATAGGCCTTTAGCCATTCCTCCAGTTCTCTCTGTTGTAGATGATGCATTTAATGATGCTTGTACTGCTCCTGATTCACTTCCTCCGACCCCTGCTAAGCCGGATAGGTACTGCAGGGTTCCGGATACTCATCACCATTTGTATAAGGCTCCTTTTGCAGATCCCGAGACTATCTCCCAGGGTCCTAAGGCTGTAGCAGCTACCTCTGCCAAAAACCCCCTCCCCTCTGAAAGGGAATCCAGGTCCTTAGAGAGATGGGGTAAAACAGTTTACACTTCTGCTACTCTTTCAGCTAGAGCACTGAACTGTCAATTCCACATGATCCAGTATCAAGAATTTATGCTAGACCAGTTAACCAAGAAGTTGTCCTCAGATGAACCATTAGACAGAAAATCTGTTCAGGAAATGGTTCATAACATTCAGCAGGTCAGTAACCATTCCTTAAAATGCAGCTATGATGCACTGGAAGCTTCCTTCAGATCAGCCATGACTGGCACAGTTATCAGAAGGCATGCATGGTTAAAAGAGCAGGCCTTACCAGACCATGTGAAATCCAAATTACTAGATGCTCCCATGGACAAGATCAATTTGTTTGGCTCTCCTGCACAACAGGTGCTGAAGAAGATGGAAGAGAAGGCAAAATCTGTCCAGACAGTGAAAAATTTCTTACAGGTCCAACCTCCAAGGTTTAGTAGGAATTGGCCCTCCAAGAATTGGTCCTTTCCAGAACCCTCCAGAGTCCAGAGAGGCAGGAATAGGCATTCAAGAGGCCAAAGTCAATCCAGGGGTGCCTACAGGGGACGCCAGTGGCAGGGTAACAACCAGCGAGGTGCAGCCACGGACACAGCCACCACCACTACTACAGGACAATCACAGTGACTTGGCTCTAGCACCGCCTACCAGGGAACAACTAAAAGCACCCTTGGGCGGGAAGCTAGCTTTATTTTCAGTAAACTGGTATTACATCACAAGAGACAAGTGGATTTTGCAGACAATAGACCAAGGTTACAGGTTTCACTTCCATACTCTACCAGGGAAGAGAGGAATGCCAAACCTACCTCCAAATCAAAGGGCAGAAGCTCTAAAACAAATATCTCAATTATTAAACATGAGAGTTGTGGAAAAGGTACCATCTATGGAGCAAGGACAGGGATTTTACTCCAGACTCTTCCTGGTACCAAGAAAAGGAAGCAAATGGAGACCTATTCTCGACCTGTCCGCTTTAAACACATTCATCATTGTTCCAAAATTCAAAATGCTGACCCTACAGCAGCTTCTTCCCATGCTGGGCAAGGAGTCTTGGCTGGTAACTCTAGATCTCAAGGAGGCATACCTGCACGTCCCCATACGACCAAATTGCAGAAGATACCTCAGATTTCTTGCAGGATCAGAGCATTATCAATTCTCAGCATTGCCGTTTGGCTTATCTACTGCACCCAGAGTGTTCACGAAATGCCTGGCATCAGTAATTGCTCATTGCAGGCTCCAGGGAATCCAAATCTACCCTTACCTGGACGACTGCCTGATACAAGCGGACAACAAATTCAAGTTAGCAGAAGACTTGAAAAGGGTCATTTACCTACTACAAGCCCTGGGATACACAGTCAATATAAACAATTCAAGGCTGATACCATCCCAAAGGATAACCTTCTTGGGTGCAGAGCTGGACACATCGAAACAAATGGCATTCCTAACAGTAGAAAAACAAGAGCAACTACCTCTATACTTCTTGGCATTAACAAAGCAGAACCAGCTAACAGCAAGAAAAGTCCTTAAGCCTTGGGTTTCATGGCATCCTGCATAATATTGGTTCCACATGCCAGACTGCATATGAGAAAGTTACAGTGGTACCTAAGGAATTTATGGTCTCAGCACAAGCACAGCCTAGAAACCCTAATTCCAATAATTCCATGCCTGAAGCAAGAGTTCCAATGGTGGGCTCAGGCCTGTCAATCAAACAAAGGATTGCCCTTCCATAGCACTCAACCAAGCCAAACCATTACCACGGACGCCTCAGACCTCGGTTGGGGGGCCCACATGCTGGACAAGTGCATACAAGGCTTATGGACTCAAGACCAGCTGCACCTACACATAAATCAAAAGGAAATGCTGGCAGTAAAACTGGCAATTCAGACATTCAGACCATTTCTTCGACAACGTCAACTGTTGATAAGGACAGACAATACCACAGTTATGTGGTACATCAACAAACAGGGAGGCACACATTCGTACCCTCTATGCCGGATGGCAATGGATCTCTGGAATGTGGCCCTGAGTTACAACGTTCAGTTACAAGCAATTTTTGTACCAGGAAAAGAAAACATTCTAGCAGACATACTAAGCAGGACTACCACGGATGCCCACGAATGGATGCTGCATCCGGACATCTTCATAACCATTACAAGAAAATGGGGGTTCCCTCAAATAGACTTATTTGCATCCCCACTTAATCACCAACTAAAGAAATTCTGCACAAGGACGTACCACCCACTTGCTTGGAAGGTGGACTCCCTATCTTTCAGTTGGAAAAACCTGACAGCATATGCATTCCCACCACTTCCTTTGATGCACAAGGTGCTATTGAAAATCAAAGAGGACCGTCCAAGGATCATCCTGATAGCTCCAGACTGGCCAAGACAACATTGGTACCCATTACTGAGGAGCATGTCTCGGGAACAAATATGGCACCTACCTCTTGTTCCCTTGCTGTTAACACAGAACAACTACAACACTCTGCATCCAAACCTGAAAACACTGCAGCTAACTGCCTGGAACATTGCATAAAAACAAATAACCCAAATTTATCCCAAAGGGTAAAAGACATTATCTTGGAGTCTCGCAGACCCTCAACAAGGAAAAATTATTCAGCAAAATGGAAAAGATATTCCATTTGGAGTACTGAAAAAGGAGAGAATGTGCCACTGGTAAACATAGCCAACATCCTGGAATACTTGGCAGAGCTCTTCCACAAAGGTCTGTCCTATTCTTCCATTAAGATTCATGCATCAGCTATTTCAGCAGAATACGACTTGGATCCTCCAGTTTTCTCACATCCTCTGCTCAGGCAGTTTCTGAGAGGAATTAAAAATGTAAAACCTCCTAGGAAACCACCATTGCCAGCAAGGGACTTGAAATTTGTACTAGAAAAATTGACACTCCCTCCATTTGAACCAACAGCAACAGCAGATTTACAATACTTATCATGGAAAACTGCTTTCCTACTGGCAATCACTTCAGCAAGAAGGGTATCTGAGCTACAGGCATTAATGGCAGTACAGCCCTTCCTGATCTTCCATCAAGATAGAGTGTCCATGAGAACAAATCCTACCTTTATGCCTAAGATAGTCTCCAAAGTATCTTTGAATCAGGCTATCCACCTACCTACATTCTTCCCCAACCCACAGAACAGGGGAGAAAGACTGCTGCATACCTTGGATGTGCATAGACAATTACGCTACTACCTGGACAGGACCAAGAGCAATAGAAAAACTGACCAGCTACTGGTAGCATATGCAACAGGAATGGAAGGAAAAGCAATTTCAAAACAGACAATCTCTAAGTGGATAGGAAATTGCATTAGAGTTTGTTACTCCTACCATGGGAAGAAAACTCCAGAAAACATCAGGCCTCACTCTACAAGGGCTACAGCCACTACCACAGCTTTTCTTGAGGAGTGGCTACCAGAGACATTTTAGAGGCTGCTACTTGGAGCTCCGTGCATACATTTGCCAAGCATTATAATTTACCTTTATACTCTAGATCCCGAGCAGGTTTTGCCACTGCTGTTTTGCAAGGGATCCTAACTACACCATAATTTCATTTCTCCTCCTCCCCCAGTTTGGCTATGGTATTCTACCCATTTGTAAGGACTGCAGATGCATCCTTGAAGGACATAGTACAGTTTTGTACCTACCATAAATGTAGATGTCCGATAGGAATGCATCTGCAGTCAGGATTACCCACCCTCCTTCCCCTCTGTGGTACTCCTAGGGTATTTGTCCATCTTGTAGCTAGCTGGGGGAACCTATTATGGTGTATTTGTTTGTATATACATGTACATACATGCTTATTTTTGAATTTGCTCTCCACTATTTGGAATTTTTTGCATTTATCCAAATTTAGCCTTCCTAGAGGGCACCTGGCATCTGGGGCAAGAAACACTGAGGAAAATGGCGTCGGCTGATGCCTTTATACCCGAATAACTGCAGCTGTGACGTCGGGTGAAGTGCAACACCAGCCGAGGCCAGACCCAGACTTTGTAATCCGGCCGACCGAAGGGCTGCCTGACGACAGGACAACCCATTTGTAAGGACTGCAGATGCATTCCTATCGGACATCTACATTTATGGTAGGTACAAAACTGTACTTTCTTGGTACCCAGAAAGGACAAGGCCTGGCGGCCAATACTGGATTTATCAATTTTGAACACATACCTGGACATTCCAAAATTCAAAATGCTCACCTTGCAACAGCTTCTGCCCATGCTGGGCAAGAATGCTTGGCTGGTGACTTTAGACTTAAAAGAGGCATACCTGCATGTCCCAATAAGACAGTCGTGCAGAAGATATCTCAGATTCAAGGCTGACTTAATGCATTACCAATTCTCTGCACTGCCCTTTGGCTTATCTACTGTGCCCAGGGTCTTTACAAAGTGCCTGGCACCAGTAATTGCATTTTGCAAACAAAGAAGTATTCAGATATATCCTTACTTGGATGACTGTCTCATTCAAGCAGATAACAAAGACACTCTTCTACGACACCTGGCGTTTGTGAGAAGGCTTCTAGCATGCCAAGGGTACACAATAAACGAAAAGAAATCACAACTGGTATCCTCTCAAAAGATAACTTTCGTGGGTGCAAGCTTGCATACAACTGCCCAGATGGCTTACCTCATGCCAGACAAACAAAGGCAACTGACTACTTAATTCAAACTGATGGCAACAAAAACCTGGTCCTCTGCAAGACAAAATCTGCAGGCTCTGGGCTTCATGGCATCCTATATTCTACTAATTCCATATGCAAGACTGCATATCAGGAAACTGCAATGGTACCTAAAAAGTTTATGGAGTCAACATTCACACAGTCAGGAAACAGTGATTCCTTTCATCCCCTGCCTGCAACAGGAGTTCCTATTGTGGGAAAAGGCCAGTCACCAAAACATGGGACGGCCCTTCACTCAACCCCCTGCCAGCCAAACCTTAACAACAGACACATCAGATTATGCTTGGGGGGCCCACATGGCTGGAAGATGCATTCAGGGCATATGGGCACCAAATCAAATGCATCTACATATCAACCAGAAAGAGATGCTAGCTGTTCAAAATGCCCAAGCAGCATTCAAGGACTTACTTCATCCAGGACAACTACTAATAAAGACGGACAACACCACAGTCATGTGGTACATAAACAAGCAAGGGGGCACACACTCATACCCCCTTTGCAGATTAGCCATGGCACTGTGGAACACAGCTTTGACCTACCAAATAAATCTTCAAGCTCAATTCCTGCCAGGAAAACAGAACACTCTGGCAGACAATTTAAGCAGAAACCTTATGGATCCTCGTAAGTGGAAACTAAATCCACAAGTATTCAACATGATAACAGAGAAATGGGGGAGCCCAGACATAGATCTATTTGCCTTTCCTCAAAATGATCAATTAAAAAGATTCTGCACAAGGACTCATCACAGAAAAGCATGGAAAGTGGACACCCTATCCTTCATTTGGAAAAACCTGTCAGCTTACGCCTTCCCTCCTCTGCCTCTTCTACTCAAGGTCCTCCTAAAAGTCAGGCAAGAGAAGCCAAAGATGATATTAATTGCCTTGGACTGGCCCCGCCAATACTGGTACCCAATCCTAAGGAACTTGTCTCAATACCCAGCTTGGACCTTGCCTCAAAGGCCACAACTACTGTCCCAGCAAAACAATCAGATCCTGCACAGTCAACTACAGACTCTGAACCTGGCAGCATGGCTAATCATGTAATCATACGAAGGACACCTCTCAGTAAAGCTGTGATGGATGTCATTTTGGAAGCCAGAAGGCCTAGTACTAGAAAATCTTATGCTGAAAAATGGAAGAGATTCTGTGCTTGGAATCAAGCACAAGGAACTGATACAGCAGAACCACATATTCCTCAGATATTGCAATACTTAACTGAGATGCTTGACAAAGGCCTATCTTTCTCATCAATCAAAATCCATGCCTCTGCCATTTCGGCTCATTACAATACAGAGCCACCAATCTTTTCTCATCCTTTGCTAAAGCAGTATCTTAGAGGAGCCAAAAACCTAAGGCCTCCTTGAAGATCACCATTACCTGCATGGGACCTCAATTATGTGTTGGAAAAGCTCACCCTGCCTCCATGTGAACCAGCCGCTACCGCTGATATAAAGTTCTTATCATGAAAGACAGCTCTGCTACTAGCAATTACTTCAGCAAGAAGAGTTTCAGAGCTACAGGCCCTCATGGCTGTACAGCCTTTTATCATATTTTACCCAGACAGGGTGTCTCTGAGGACAAATCCTACTTTTATGCCTAAGGTGGTTTCCAGTGTGGCTCTTAACCAAACAATTCATCTGCCAACTTTTTATCCAAAACCGCAGAACAAAAGGGAGAGAATTCTGCATTCCTTGGACGTACACAGACAGCTAAGATTCTACTTGAGCAGGACAAAAGCTCTAAGAAAAACTGAGCAATTACTAGTGTCATATGCTGCCGGATCAGAAGGAAAGGCTATCTCAAAGCAAACAATTTCAAAGTGGATAAGCCACTGCATCCGTTTCTGCTACTTGCACCATGGTAAACCTGTGCCCAGGGGCATTAGGTCTCATTCCACCAGAGCTGCAGCTACTTTAGCAGCCTTTCTCAGAGGAGTACCAACCAAAGATATTCTAGAGGCTGCTACTTGGAGTTCTGTTCACACCTTTAGAAAGCATTACCATTTGCCTCTCTACTCTAAGTCCAGGGCAGGCTTTGCCACTGCAGTGCTGCAGGGACTTGTAGCCTCACCTAATGCTGTTTAGCTCCAGCCTTCCAAACATAGCTTTGGGATTCTACCCAAATGTAATGACTGCAACAGTGAAACACAAAGAACATAGTACAATTGTGTACACTTACCATAAATGTAGATGTTTGAGTGTCTTCACTGTTGCAGTCCAGGTTACCCTCCCGCCATCCCCCTGTCATTCTACAGTATATCTTTCCTTCTCTGTCTTCTACAACCTATGTGGTGTATTTGCTTGTAGATGAAGGTAAAGTTTATATTGATGCATGTATATATATAATATTGCTACCTTTTTGGGGGCACCTGACAACGGGGGCAAGAAAAACCTAAAGAAAATAGTGTCAGCTGCAAGTTTTATACACCTGACGACCTGACGTCATGGAAGAGGAGACAGCAACCGACACAGGACCCAAGACTTTGGAATTCAGGCCGACTGAGGGCAACCTGCCAGCAGTTTACCCAAATGTAATGACTGCAACAGTGAATACACTCGAACATCTACATTTATGGTAAGTGTACACTACTGTACTTTATGTACACTTACCATAAATGTAGATGTTCGAGTGTATTCGCTGTTGCAGTCCTGGTTACCCTCCCTCCAGCCCCTGTTTTTCTCTTACTATACCCCTACTTTCCTTTACTATGTTTAAAAGCCTTTTTGGTGTATTTGCTTTTGTTTGGAGGTATATTTTTGTGTTTTTAATTACTTCTATATTTGGCTCCCCATTTGGGTGGCATCTGACGTCTGGGGCAAGAAAAACTGATGTAATGGCATCAGCTGCATGTTTTATACCCCCTGACGACCTGATGTCATGGAAGAAGGGACAGCAACCGACGCAGGACCCAAGACTTTGTTAATCAGGCCGACTGAGGGCAACCTGCCAGCAGATTACCCAAATGTAATGACTGCAACAGTGAATTCACTTGAACATCTACATTTATGGTAAGTGTACACAACTGTACTTTACCACTTCAACTGCCTTATTTAGAAATTCTTTGGTTGATGAGATTTGTTCAGCATAATATGATCTGCATTGCATACTTTTGTAAGGCATTGCAAATTAGTTGCTACATTGAGGTCTAGGGCTTTCTTTAGAGCCACCAAACTCGAGGGCAGTCTGTCATGATACCACCCAGGTATCTTGTAGCTTGAGATTATGACTTATAAGTCATATCAGATGGATGGAATGAATAGGATGTGGTGGTTATGTACTTACCATAGCTCTGGATCCTTTCATTCATGCGCATCCGATATGACAACCTGCCTTTTCTCCTCCTGCCAGATTGTCACCTTGTAAGACCTGAAGGATATTTCCCTTCCTGTTCCTCACTCAACATCAAAGTAAAACAGAAGAATGCATATGTTGCTCCCTTTTAAAGCTAGGCTGCCCTGTAGCAGCCGTGACTTAAGACTAAAATAATGATAAGAGGATATATTACTGTTGGAGATGTTGTCTAAAGTAATAATTGAATGTTGAGGAGATGTGCCTGAAGACTGACATTGATCTTCATCTAAACATCTAAACCATAGATGTGATTTTCTGCAGCAGTGATTCTGATCATATATCTGCTTGTATGGTAAGTTGTTGTATATATTTACTTCTGAGGCCCATAAGCTGTGCTTACAAGATCTTGGTGCTTCAGGCCCTTAACTTATGAGAAACTTTATGTGGTATTTCACAAGGATGATCTTACACCTAGGACTAATCTATATCTGCACATTATGGGTGTCATTGCTGTGGGAAGTCATATGTAGGATTTGGAACTTAGCAGTACTGCATTCTTTGGCTATATACTTCAAGCAGTTGGAAATCTCCTAGGGCACCTGGATATAGTGTAATTTTGTGAGTCTTTAATCCACCATGCACCTTTTTTTGCTGCTGCCTGAACTAATGACACCCTACTTCTGTCATTTCATTTTCTGCTGGTTTCCTTCATCAATGTAAAGCATTTTTTTCTTCTTTGTACAGTATATCTAGAGGTGCTAATTTATTTTTTTATTTGGAACTGATAAGTGGCATCTTTTAGGATAAACACCAAGTGCTGTCATGACCATCACATTTTACCCAGGTATGCCTACTAGTTCATGTTTTGTCTAGGGAAATGATATAAATAGTTGTATGTTGCAAAGTTTCTTTTAGTTAAAACTTTTCTGGGGAAAAAAACAGAAAATTAAACATAATGAAAATGGCAAACACTGAGAGCCTGTTATATCTAAAGAAATTTATATTGAGCTAGGTAAGTCTTTTCAGGGATAGGTCATAAGTATTCCTGCCCTCTTGGTTTTGTGCAGGTCCCTTCACTTTTCAAATGTTAGCGATAAGTTTTGTCATCCTACTTCGAGGTGCAGCTCACTGTACTTTCCCTTATTTCTCATTGAGCCTTACTTTTTGTAAGTTTCAACGAGATCTTTGGAAAAGGAAGATGATGAGGTGGTGTTTCTCAAAATGCCGACAGATATTTATAGATTCATTAACTAGAAAGTTTCAGAGTAGTAAAGAGACACCCCCCCCCCCCACACACACACACACACCTTTCCTGATGTATTCTGCCTGATAGGACATACCACCGGACACAGAGCTAGAAAGTGAAGTAATTTTGGCTCCAAAGACTCCCTCTTTTTCATTTGCTTCTGTTACCTCTGATCTGCCTACATTTGTGATAGAGACATGCAAAAGTTGAAGAGAGATGATTTCAGAACTGAAATTTTTAGAGAGCAAACATTTGGCCAACAGTTATTTAAGGATGTGGTGTCCAAGTATTTAGTATCAGTCATCTGGGCATACAGAGCTCCTGTTTATTACTGATTGCACCTGTAGCATAGATGCATTTTGGAGTGAACAAAAGGCTGCTTCGTTACTAAAGGCTGAAGCTAAGCTATTTTATCATTCAGTGCTAAACCTAAACCCATTTTTTTAGGGCAAAAGGTGCATTATGATGTTCTAATCAGAAGGTGGAGGGGGTCCAAATGAGAGTGGTGATGGTTCTTTCTCCACCGGTCCCCCTCTATACACATACACACGTGTATCATTGAAAAGTTCATGATCCTAAAAAATTAAGTGATCCACTGTAAAACTTTATTTGCCAAAGAGGAGTTATGTTCAGCGCTTGAAGAATGACTAATCTAAGCTTGTAGTCATACCACACATTGCTACCTTTTCCAAGACATTTTTGATGTAGATTTCATAGAACCTTGGTGCTCAGGCAACTGTTCCAAAATATGAGCCACATTTTCCAGTTCCTTTCATCTCAAATGACGAAACCTGGAGTATGACGCCAATAGCTCAAGTCTGATTAGTGCCTCAGGCACCTGGTGGATGTAGCAATGTTGATAGGACAGGAGTGATGAATCTTAACCTCTTTGCTTCTGTTTGGGTCACAGATAGAAGAAGAGTACAGTCAGTGCTTTGTGTGACAATGCAATAAATATTTTTATCATATTTTGGAAGGCTCAAGGGATGTCAGCCGTATATATGTCAATAAATCTCTTGTGACAGCAAAAGATGCACTTTATGTTTTTCTGTAGGTAAGATGTTCTTGTGTTTGATCTTTTAGTTTATGTGGGAATAGGTGGGACCTGATTTTGTATGTAAGATGTTATTCTTGCTGTGCTAGGCTGTTAAACAGAAGGGGCTTGGATAGAGAAGCTCCAAATAAAACGTAACAAAATAATCAAATAAACACACACTATTATTTCCAGAATGGTGGGAAGGGAGTAAATTGTCAGTCTGCAGCACTGCTCCACCTCAAGTGTTCATATATTCTGCCACCAGCCATATTACACTGGCAAGTCAAGAACACAAATTACTGCTTACAATTAAAACTAGCCAATCTTTGAATATTTGAGTAGTAGTAGTAGTAAGCTTAAGCAGTAGCACTTCAAAAGATGCATGCTCATGGTTAGCTTTACCAGTAAGCTGCATAAACCCTTAATTTGTTATAACCACAAGCATTTGTTAAATAACACATTTAATTACTTGAAATTTTAAGTTAAAGCTTTTCCTTTTTAAATAAAAAGACTAACAGTATAGAACTTGCACAAAGGATTGAAAATAAAGCCTTCATACAGATAATGTTTAGAAAGCAGTCTAACATCTGCTTCTGATTAAAGCATACACTGTGCCCTTACTTTATCTGGCTTTTAAGTCCAGAATAGAGTTTTTAGAGTCCTTACAGGAAGTAGCTGTGTGTCCAGTAGTATGTCCTATCAGGCAGAATGCACCAACTATGTTAACTGACTTGAATTAATTGCCTCCATTTTTATAAAGCCTCAGGCAGGATTTCATGTGGATTTAGTTTTAATTTTAGAAGATACATTTTTGTTATCACAATTAAATGCTGGGGGAGTCAAGTTTCAACAACCTACTGTGGAAATAAGGTGTCATTATCATGTAGCCTAGCTAGAATCTTCAAGATGAAGACTTTGCAACAATGCACACATTTGCACGGTCAAGAGGCAAGGCTTAGTGTTTGTTTTAAACTGTAGTATATTTTTCACAGTGGCAGATGCAGTTATGCACCATCCTAGCCATTTTCTTTCACATACAGCAATTAATTGCAAAGGTAAGTAAAATGTGACTTTTTAATTTAATAATAAGACCAAAAACGAACTTTACTGTTAAAAGCACACAAAATGGCTGAGAGTCATGGCTTAGTGGTAGGTCATACAGACTAGTGTTACCAAGGTCCTGGGTTCGAGACTGACAGTAGGAATTTATTTTGGGTTGGGAGAGTGGCCTAACGGTTAAGGTGTTTGCCTTACAAACACAAGGTGCATGGTTTGGGTCTCCCAAGGGATAATTGGCTAAGCTTAAAATGGCTCGCATGGGCAGTTAGCTTAGTACTAATCTATGAACTCTATCTATGAACCTAAAAGCACACAAAATGGCTTTGTAGATAAAGGAATCGAATCCTAACTAGCTTTTTACTGTTTATTGTGAGCGCTTTTGTCAGAGGCAATGCTCTGACTTCTTCAGACAACAAAATACAAATAAGACATGCTTTAAATAGTGAACCAATTAACTAATTAGCTCATTTAAAAATCGCATTAAAAGAACTTTTAATTTTGTTAAAACACTTTTTTTAAAAACATATATATTATAAAACTTGCAAACTTACTACTTGTTAATAAATTGAATACATAAATGAATAAATAAATACATAAATATTATCTAGCAAGTGCTTTCAACTTTAAAATACATTTCAAAGATATATGTTCATTTAGCTGTGGTGGAATATATGCTAAAGTCCTAATTTTCCACATAAGCTCCTTTTCCTCTAGTTTTAATTCCCACGGGCCACCTCTCCAATCTTGTATTACTTGTTCTAATACTGCAAAATGGAATCTATGTGTTGGATTTGATAATGTGGATGGCAACTTTTAAATTTACAATTTTACTTCCATGACAGTAACTGAAGACATGGTAGAAATACTGGCTAAAGGTCTTTCCTATGTGCCGGATAGAAGAGCGGACTTGGTAAAAGCCATCATAGATTTAAAATTATTTGTACGTAAATTAAATCTTACAGTTTTAATGGGTACAAATTCATCTCTGACTAATACCCTTAGGGTATCTAGTTTATTTAATCCGCCATTGAATGAATCTCAGGCAAGTTTTGAGAAAATGTGTGAGGTTGATTTTAGAGCATTAAACAACAATTTGTTATATCAGCATAAAGGTGAACATAAGAATATTGTTGATGATGAAATGGGTGTTATCCGTTTATTAAATGTTCATGACATTAGAGTGATGAAACCGGATAAAGGCGGTGCTTTAGTGTTTATGGAAACAAGTGATTATATCAACAAAATGGATATGCATTTAGAGACACACGTGTACGAAAAAGTAAGCATCAATGAAGTACATGGGGCATATCGGAGAATAAATACCATACTGCAAGATTTAATTTTAGAGGGCAGCATAGATATTGAGATATATCATTATTTATTGATGTTAGCCCCAAGAGTTCCAGCACTTTTTGGATCTCCAAAAATCCACAAAAATAGCAGTAACCCCCCATTTAGACCAATAGTAGACGGACGAGAATCTGTCACTTATGCAAGTGCCAAATTCATAGATCATAAATTAAAACCATTAATTAAAAGTGAATCTCAAATTTGTCACGACTCTTGGAGTTTCCTTGATAGCATCAATAATCTTGAGTATAATAATGATCACATTTTTCTAACAGTTGATGTAAAGGATCTATACACAGTCATTCCTCAAAAATTAGGAATTGAATGGGTAAGAGAATTTTTAACCATCAAAGGTATGGACGACAAGGATATCTATATAATAGAAACCCTGCTTGACGTAGTTTTGTCAAACAATTTTATGTGTTTCAATGGTGACATATATTTACAAAAAACTGGAGTCGCCATGGGCTCTCCCTGTGGAGGGAGCTTCGCGAACTGTGTCATGGCATATTGGGAGAGAACACTATTATTTAACAATCCCCTTTTCAAAAGACTTGTCATTTGGTATACTAGATACCAAGATGACATGTGTTTTCTATGGGAAGGGGATTAATCTGTCATTGAAAAGTTTATAGAAAGTATAACTCATATGACTAGCTTCCTGTAATTTACTTTTGAAATAGGGATAGATTCTATTAATGTTTTAGACGTTAAATTAGTGAAAGATGCGATTCATAATAGATATAGGAGTTTCATGTATCGTAAGCCTACATATTCAAATGCACTTTTGCATTTTTCAAGTTGCCATCCACATTATCAAAAGAAAGCAGTGGTTAAGGGACAAGCAGTTAGAGCTGCAAGAATGATAGCAGATTATGATGACTATAGAGCAGAATGTGAATTGCTAATTTGTATGTTTTTGAAGAGAGGATATCCAAGGGATTTTTTTAATTGCATTTTCCAGGAAGTCAATTCTAAACGTATATCAGGACACTTCAAGCCTATATTACAAAAAAGGATATGAAGTTATCCAGCAAGATAGTTTGTTACAGATCACAAGTAATAGTGAGGAAATATCTAATATCAGAAATAACTTTTTAATCACTTATTCCCTCGATGCAGTATTGATTAAAAATATAGTGATCAAAAATTGGAGTATTATCACCGGGGATAGTAACATAAATAAAGCTTTAGGATTAAATCCCAAGTTAACATATAGAAGGGGTCCAAACATTAAATGTCTATTAGAAAAGAAAAATAGATACAAACACAATACTGGAATGGGAAGATGCGGTTGTTGTGCACAATGTAAATCTATAAAAATAGGAAATAAAGTGTACATCAAAAATAGAAATTATTATATCAGAGATAGGTTCAATTGTAATTCCAAGTGTATAGTATACGTAGCTTTATGAGAACTATGTAATGCATATTATATAGGAAAAACAGAAAGAAAATTAAAACAATGTATATACAAGCATCAGTATAGCATAAGCAATAGAAGTACCACAAATGCACTGGCCAAACATATTATTGAAAATCCAACACATAGATTCCATTTTGCAGTATTAGAACAAGTAATACAAGATTGGAGAGGTGGCCCGTGGGAATTAAAACTAGAGGAAAAGGAGCTTATGTGGCAAATTAGGACTGTAGCATATATTTCACCAGGGCTAAATGAACATATATCTTTGAAATGTACTTTAAAGTTGAAAGCACTTGCTAGATAATATTTATGTATTTATTTATTCATTTATGTATTCAATTTATTAACAAGTAATAAGTTTGCAAGTTTTATAATATATATGTTTTAAAAAAAAGGGTTTTTAACAAAAGTAAAAGTTCTTTTAATGCGATTTTTAAATGAGCTAGTTAGTTAATTGGTTCACTATTTAAAGCTTGTCTTATTTGTATTTTGTTGTCTGAGGAAGTCAGAGCATTGACTCTGACGAAAGGGCTCACATTAAACAGTAAAAAGCTAGTTTGGATTCGGTTCCTTTATCTGCAAAGCCATTTTGTGTGTTTTTAACTTTTTAATTTAATGTTTTAACGATGACTTGTTTTTCTTATTGATATAGGTTAGTTCACCTCTGATGTAGTTTTGAAGGAATAGTAGTATTTCCATTGCCAATTGATGTATTAATTGCACTCTCCGTAACAACAGATGTAATAATAGGACGTATGCTGCAGGCTATTTTCCAGTAGTCGAGCCCTCAGAAGCTTGGTATTTATTGGATCTGGTAGCACTTAACACACCTTGATCATTGCGGTACTTCATTAATAATTTATATTATTACTTCGTTAAGTCTGATCCTGTTTCCATACATATGTTTATTCAGTGAGTATTTTAGCTACTTTTAGAGACAAGTTTCCCTTTTAAGAACATTCGGTTTTGTTAATTACAGTTTGTGTGTGTGTGTGTGTGTGTGTGTGTGTGTGTGTGTGTGTGTGTGTGTGTGTGTGCGCGCTCATAGCTATAAATATGTAAGGGTGTATATATTGATATATCATGTGTGTTTGTGACGCATGTTTGTGTGCACACATACACACCTGTGGTATCTATAGAAACACTGAAAAAGCATGAATAAAAATGTCGAGTAATAAGTTACATGGGTGAACTAAAATGTTATATTTTATCCAGGAACTGACAAATGTAGAGTGCTTTCATCTCATTTCAAAATTTCTTCATTACTGTTGTGTAATAGACTGTATTATCACAATTTTCATCTGCATTCAAATAAAAAAAAAAATTACAACATTTAAAAAGAGACATTACTTAAAAAAAAAAAAAAAAAAAAAAAAAAAAGATAAAAGTTTTTCAAAATGGGGGATATGACTAGTCCAGCTAATTTGCTGGATTTCATGTATTGAAATTGTAACAATGTGCTCTGCTTTTTCTAGGACATAGTCAATGAATGATCGGTTGGGCAGATTTAATAGCCAGTTAAAAAAACTTAATTCATAAGTAAATGGAAAGATCTGGAGGGCAAACTAATGTCCACTGTTCTGAGTGAAGTACACAGTTGGGCTGAAGTGTACATTTTGCTGTTAATGCATGAGTAAGCACTTCTACCATTTCACATATCCAATAACAGTTTATACCCGTAGTCTGGACTGGTGGCCTAGGGCCCTAACTCTTTGAAAGGAGGCATAAATGCATTAAAATAATTAAACTGAAAAGTAAACTAATCTGTAGATCAGATAGTTTGGTGTTAGACTGCTGGAATGATACAGGGGTGGAGTGATGATTTCATAAATGAATATAATGCTGTAACCTAAGGGAGCATGAGTTAAAAGCTGAGGGCAAACCTACTGGTGTGCAATGAGATAAGGTAAAACAAAAGGAAGTTTCAGAGTAGTGTGCGTGTGTCTATGTAAGCACGCTGAAAGCCATAGTGCTATTTGTAGGAGCCTGCTAATAAAAGCCAGCCAGAAATATTTCACAACAGCCTTAATAGCTAAAACAAATTGCTTAACCAGTAGGGAAATTGTTAGGTGCATTCTCCACTTGAAGTAAAAAATGGAATAGAAGGGGGAGTCCCAGTAGATTAATACAAAGTCAAGTATTTCAGTCTTCCATTTGAAATGTAAATCGATTGACTGACTTTGTGAAAGAGGATAGTTGCTGATCTGTCTGTGGACCTGAAAGGTGACTGGCATAATTAAAAGTTACCCAGCCAGAACCAAAGCAAACCCCTCCCATTAACAAAGATACCATTTGCATACATAAACTAAGGGAAATTATAGACTGCAGTGTTTCTAAGAACTTGTGTCTTGTTCATAGGTTGATACTAGGCTGTCTGCCCTAGGGCATTTACAAGCCTAGCCAGAGTTGTTTGGCTTTTGCCACCCTTCTTAGATTAGTTTACTGTGCCTCTGTATAGTAGGTCACAGAAGATAGCCCATTTAAGGTTAGTTTACCATGCCTCTGTCTAGCAGAGACACAGAAGAGATCCCAGGGGTAAATTTATGATCTCCCATCCAATCGTCAAGATTCTTCTTGAAGAGAGTCATTGAGGGGCTCTGTCTGACATGGATTGGGATTTTGTTCCAGAGTAAGGGGAGCCTCTGGGATATGAATCTGTCCCTCCAGCATGTTCTATTTATTTCTGTGCTGAGGTTTAAGTCACTGGAGCGTGTAGTCCTGATTGATGTGGATTTCTTGAGGTGGAGCATGTCCATTAATTCTGGGTTGGACATGGCTTTATACGTCAGGCACAGGTCGCCTCTCAGTAGGCGGTAAGCAACTGAGTAGAGCTGGAGTTTCTTTAGCCTAACTGTGTAGGGCATCTGTTTGAGTCCCTTGATCCTCTTGGTGAGGTACTTTTGGGGTCTTTCTAGTTGTAGCAGGTGTCGGGTAAGGTACATCCCAAATGGGTCATTGTATTCAATTATGGGCCTGATGAGTGATGAGTAGAGGGGCACAATGACCTCTCGTGATCTAGATGTGAACCCCTTCGTGATAAGGTGGGCTATATAGAATGTCTTTCTAACCACTTTGGCAATGTGATTGTCAAAGGAGAGATTGCAATCTACTTGGGCCCCCATATCCCTAATTACTTCTTCCGTACTTAATGGATTACCACCTATGTGGTAATTTGTGGGCACTTTGTTTTTCCCAAAGGGGATGACTATGCACTTTTTGGCATTTAGCTTTAGGTCATAGCTCTGGCACCAGTTATCCGTCTCTGTGAGACCTTTTTGGAGGATGCTTGTGTCAGCCGGTGAGTCGATTATGGCCCCCAGTTTGCAGTCATCTGCAAACTGTGTTAGCCATAGTCCTCCTGTGTTAGCCTGTACCTCAGAGAAATATATACCGAACAAGAGAGGTCCCAGGACTGAGCATTGTGGGACACCACTTGTAACTGGTTTAGAGTCTGACATGGCACCTGCAGTTTTGACCATGTGGGTTCTATCCCTAAGCCAGTTTGCAACCCATCTTGTGACATAGGGGTTGATATTTAAGCTGGTGAGCTTATTTATGATGCTCGAGTGGGGTATTGTGTCGAAGGCTTTTGCAAGGTCAAGGTAGGCTGTGTGGACTACCTTCCCTTCGTCTATAGCCTTGGTGACTGTTTCAAAGAAATTGACCAGGTTCAAGAGGCAAGATCTGCCTTTAACAAAGCCGAATTGGGTAGGATCCAGTGTTCAGAGGTTCCCAATGTCTTTGTTTATGAGCTCCATGATGATACGCTCCATAGCTTTGCAGACCAGGCTAGTTAGGCTTATAGGGCGATAATTTCTGGGGTCCGTTGTGGCACCACCTTTATGGAGTGGGACCACTGTTGCTGTACGCCATTCTTTGGGTACATATCCTGTTGTAAAGCTGAGACTGAACAGTGATTTTAAGTGAGGGTTCAGTTCTTCTTGGAGCTCATGTAAAACACAGCCCGGGACACCGTCCAGTCCCATTGATGCTGTGTTTTTTGCTTTGGAGAGGGCAGCTCTCACCTGTGCATCTGTGATGTCAGGGAGGCTACACTCTGTTGGGATAGTCATTTGCTCATTTGGGGGGGGGGGGGTTTGCACTGAACCTGTCGGCAAGGATGTTGGCAATGTCTGTGGGTTCAGTGTATTTTTTGTCATTTTGCACTAACTCAGAGCATATCTGGGAGTTTCCACCCAGGTTTCTGACATAACTAAAGAAAGCCTTGTGATTATCTTTAGCGTCTTGTGCAATTTTTCTTTCGAAGCTAGCCTTAGATGATTTTATGAGGGATCGTAGTTTCTTGCTAGTTCTGATCAGAGTTGCCTTCCCTTTCAGGGATTTTGCTCTATCATGTAGTAGCTTCCTCCTTCTGTTGTACAGCTTATTTATGGCTGGGGTCCACCAGACAGGTCTCCTGTTTTTGGTGGAGTGTGTCTTGGTTTTATTTGGGCTAGCACGATCCATGCATTCCTGTAGGTATCCATAGAATGCGTTTGTAAAGGATTCTGCAGTTTGGGCTGTATTTTCCACTGGCCCTGGGGCTTTGAAGGATTCCACCTCGGTTTTGAGAAGTGGGAAGTTTGCTTTTGAGAAGTTTTTGACCATGGTTTCCTGTGCTGGGGGTGGGGACGGAATATGGATGTCCATAGTGATTAATTTATGGTCAGATCTTACCAATGAGGGGTATACCTCTGGTATGGAACATAGAGTCCCCATGTTGGTGATGATCAGGCCCAATATGTTTTCCCCTCTTGTGGGAGTGGTGACCAGTTGTTCCATAGCATTTGAGTTTATAAATTCTGGGAACTGTTGGGCTAGAGTGTTGGGGCTTGAGTAGTGCTCCCAGTCTATGTTTGGGTAGTTAAAGTCACCCAATATAATGGTGTTTGGAGACACCTTCATATTCTCCAGTGTCTTCTGGAAAGCCGAGTGTGGTTCCTGAGTTTGGGAGGGTGGTCTGTAGCAGGCTACAAACTGGAAGGCAGTTTTGCCCACTGTTAGTTGCACATGGATGGTCTCAGATGCTTTGTGCAGTGCCACTAGCCTGGAGGTATGGGCATCTTTGATGAATATGGATACTCCCCCTCCTCTTGTGGTTCGGTCCGAGTTTTGGGGCCGAAAAGCATGGTATGAGGTATAGCCTGGTAGTGCTGGGGTGCTCTCGGGAGCCTTGAACCGGGTTTCTGTTACTGCACAGATATCGATATTCTCCATACTGAGGAGAGCCTCGAGTGCGTGCATCTTGAGGTTTAGACTTCTGGCGTTGAGCAGCATTACCCTAAGTTTCTTTTTCCTTGTGTTGTCTAAGGAGGTGGGTTTGTGTTTTGAGCCTTGCCTAAAAAAGGCACTATGGGGGTGGCAAGAGCCTTGGCCAGTATTCAAAAACCCAGGGGTGACAGGTGCAAGCCGTCCCTAGCGAAGCAACGTGGCTTGTCAAGCATGCCATTCCAGGCTGACAGACACTGGACCCGCTTTGAGTGACACCAATTGTTGAAATTAATCATTTTGTCTTTATACTGTGGTATCATTCTTGGTGAGGGTAAGATGCTACTCAAAGTCAGGGTCATACCGGCCTGGGCCACATGATCAGAGAGCTCCTCTATGTCTCTTTTCATGTAATCCAGGGAGGTATATCTCAGGTCATTCACACCAGCATGGACAATGACGGAGTCATATTTGTACTTGCTTTGGAGTGACCTGAGTGCTTATGTTATGTGGCGGATCCTGGCACCCGACAGGTAGCTTACAGTGACCTCCTTGTTCAGCCTGGTGAGAGGGACGTCAGTGTGTCTGACAATAGAGTCACCTATTACAAGTATATTAGGTGTGTTGTTTACCCTTAAGGGCTGTGACTGTGTGGCACACTGTCTTTGTGAACTGTGTGATACTTGGCTATTGTTGTGGTGTAGCAGTTGCTTGGATATCTGCTTTGGAGGTCTCTGTTGCTTGAGCAGATTTTTATTTAAAGCCTCCGAGTATGTTTTTGTGTGTTTATGTGTTTGGTTTGCTGTTGCGATAGGTCTATGTGAGACTGGATTTGTGTGTGTGATTACCTTCTCCTCCAGACTGACCGTGCCAGTACTGTGTTGAGAGAGCTCAGCCTCCAGTTTGGCTATATAGTTGCATCTCTCACATATATTTGAGCTTGTTGGGAAAAGGAGAGGGTGGTCTGTGTACATAAGGCAGTTGTAACATTGCCTCAAGATTCCCATATTCACCAGCTGGAGGAAGTCAGTGTTGAACATTATACCTTGTGCATAGGAGGCAAAGACCTTAACCATTAAGCCAACTGGTCTGTCTTGTGAGTTTGGGTATGCTGCAGAAATGAGAAGGAATCAAAATGTGAATAGCAAGCAAAGGATAAAAAATCCAGGAAATAAAAACAGGATGGGCTTTGATTGCTGGATTTGGAGGAGGGTTGGGGTTATCACACTGAAGTAAAACATATATAGATGTATAATAGTGTAGGTAAGGATACCAAAGTAAGAACTGGTGCAAATAGCTAAAGGGTAGGATTTGTAAGAATGTCCCATGGGAATTTTTAATGAAAGGGTTGGTCATTTTGCTCATCTTCTCTGGAAAAGGATGCTTTAATGATGGAACTGCTGTGGAGTTGACAGACAGACAACTTGCCAGTGATTTTGAACATCGACAAATAAGGTCCTAAGTTCCTGTCAGTTGTACAGAGAAACATTGGTGATACAAGAATGAGTTTTTTTCCAGGGGGTTTTCAGCATGTTTGTATGCATTCAGGGAAAGTGCAGTTCTTTGGTAGACAGGAGTAGTTATCACTTTCTGCTGTCTTGTGAATGAACTCTTAATCCTTTGATCTGCTAAGAACCTTTCCAAACATTGGGCTATCTGGTTGCAGATCCATTTGTATTGCAGTTAGTAGCAAATATTGTCATTAATTTTTGTTGTTCCTGCTGTCCTTGGATGTGCCTTGAACAACATATTTTCGTCCTAATAGCTTGGCTGCATGGCTTCCTCATTGCACCTTATCCATATATTTCTGGTCATAAAATGGGCAAATAATCACCTCCTCATTCTTCTTGCCCCCAATTTGGACAGGCTTGACAACTTTTTCTACTACATAGGTTTATTCATTTTCAAGTGTTTTCTTTCGGTGATCAGAGCTGTCTTATCCCATGTGTCAGGGAAGATTTGCCTTCCCTTGCATCATTTTAGGCAGTTAGTTCATAGGTGTGTACTAGGCCTTGGAGCCTTTACAAGCCTAGCCCAAAAAAATGTGCCCAGGTGCCGTGCCACGCGGTTAGTTCACAGTGCCCTTGTCCAGTAGTGCAACTGGAAATGCTGTGTTATCACCATGCGTTTCACTGCCAAGTTTTGAACCCAGGACCCTGTGCACTACAGTCAGAGCAACATACCACTATGTCAAATCAGCTAGGACTCCCAGATATGTTGGTATGCATTTTGACAGCAGAATATGTGTAGAGATGGGGGAAAATATTTTTTTCGTCTTGGTAACAGGCAAGGGGTACCTCACCATATGAGGCAGTTACTGCTTTAGTCGTTTACTGTTTGCGCAACTTGGGCCTTATTTATATTATTACTTTACATTACTTAAGTCCCCCAGCCATTTACTGACTGCAGTCTCATTTGCCTGCCAGGCCAGAAATAAGAAGTGAAGTCAAGGACATTCTGTGAAATTGGGGTTCAACAAAATGGTGGTCACAAAAATAAATATGTTGACTTATTTCATACAAATGCGTTCTACTACTGTAAAGCCAGACATTAAATTGAGCAAACAATAACAGAGTAAGCTACCTTCAGCCATAGCCAACCCTCCTACTCCGTTTATTAACTACAGTTCTTATTTCTTTGCCAATCCAAAGATATGAAGAAAACGGGGGACTGGAGACCCATCTTGGATCTCAGCAATCTAAACAAATCAATGAAAAAGACCAAGTTCCAGATGGTGACACTGCAGTTGATACTTCCATTTCTGGAAAAAGACAGTTGGATGTGCTGTATAGACCTTCAGGATGCGTACTGTCACATACGAATGGAACGGCGATCCAGAAGGCACTTGTGCTTCTAGCTAGGAGTCATTGACTTCCAATTTCGAGCTCTGCCCTTTGGACTCACTACAGCCCCCAGCATGTTCACCAAATGCATGGCAGTAGCGGCAGCTCACCTGAGATGCTGAGGATTTCAGGTGTATCCATATCTGGACTACTGGCTCATAACTGCCCCGACCAGGCATCTTCTTCTACAAGCCAGGGACTATACTCTACATCTCTGTTCCTCCCTAGGTATTACCATAAATTATGAAAAATCTGTTCTAGAGCTATGTCAGAAAATGGTCTTCATTGGAGTAGAGATAAACACAACTACAGTGATAGCAACACGAGTAGAGGATCTTTGCCATTATGTAAAATTGTTCATCAGAAAGGAATGAGCTTCTGCCAAAGTAGTTCTGCAAGTACTGGGAAAAGTAGCTGCTTCATTTGTTCTCATTCCATTAGCTCGTCTCCACATGAGAATACTTCAGTGGTATTTTTGACACAGTGGTCAATTCTAGAACTTCCTATGGCACACAAAATCAGGATAACCAATTCCTGTAAAAAGCATCTCCAGTGGTGGATTTACTCTCCACTAGTGTCTCAAGGCAGCCACTTTATCCCCCTTCTTCCCCAAGCCACGGTGACCATGGATGCTTCCCAGATAGGGTGGGGGGGGGCATTATCTCAGGAAGACAGTTCAAGGCATCTGGCAACAACACGAGGCTCATTTGCACATAAATATTCTGGAAATGAGGGTGGTGCTTTGGCGTTGCAAGCATTTCAGGACTTCCTCCTTATAGGAACAATAACAATCCAATTAGACAATATGTCTGTGGTCTTGTACATAAACAAACAGGGGGGACGCAGGTCCTACCCCCTTTGTAGAGAAGCCCTAAGGGTCTGGCAATGGGCAACAACTTCAACCGCTTTCTGATAGCAGTGCACATTCTGGGGAGATCCAGAGTAATGGCCATATGAGTGGTCCCTCAGTCAGAAAGTTGCGGAAGGGATCTTCCGAAAATGGGGCCAGCTTTGCTGCGACCTGTTTGCATTGCCCACCAATGCCAAATGGAGCAACTATTTTGCCCTGATCCATCCTGCGGGGGGAGTAATCCAAGGGATGCACTTGTTTACGATTGGCCCCTGGGACCTCTTTATGCTTTTTCACCAATTCCTGTAATTCTCAAATTTTTGTAGAAAGTAAGTTTGTTGGAGATGACAGCAATTCTAAATGTTCCCTACTGGCCTCGACAAATCTGTTTCTCCTTCCTTTAGCCTCATATATGGGATGAACCATGGATTCTGGACTTTGCTCCGGACCTTCTGACTCCCCCATCAGGGATTATTCATCCCAATCTCAAACTGACAACTTGTCTGCACCAATTCCCCTGATTACCAAGTTTCCTCCCCTTTCGTCTCCAGTAAAACATATTCTATCTTCCAATAAGTCATATACACATAGAGGTAAATGGTAAAGATTTGTTTCATGGGCCAGTAATAATCAAGCAGATCCCTTTACTGCGCCCATACATTCTATTCTAGAATTTTTGATGAAACTTTTTAATGAGGGTGCTGCTGCAGCCGCTATTAAAGTTCAGTTGGCAGCAATTTCAAATTTTCATATAGGTGAAAATGGTTCTGGAATCATGTCACGCTAACTTTGTAAGGCATTCTTAAAAGGAACTACAGTGATAAGATTGCCATAAAAAAACACCACCACCTTGGGATCTGAATTTTGTTTTGTCAAACATTATCTGTCCTCCCTTCGAAGCATCTGCTACTTGTAAATTAAAGTATCTCTCCTGGAAAACACTCCTCTTAGGAGCTATTACTTCAGCAAGGAGAGTTTCAGAATTACAAGCTTTCTCTGCCAAGCTACCATACCTAGAATTTCATAAGGACAGAGTTTCTTTATGTACCAACCCTTGTTTCCTACCCAAAGTTGTATTGAATAGTAACTTCAATCAATCTATGGAGCTACCAGTTTTCTTCCCAAACTTCCAAAATAAAGGGGAATATTCATTGCATCTTCTGGATGTTCAGACAATTATGTTTCTGCTTACAAAGAACTTCAGGAATCAGATCAGCTAATTATTTCTTATTCTGATATTAGAAAAGGCCTACTGGTGTCCAAGTTACTTTGTCTAAATAGCTTTCACAATGTGTATCCTTCATCTACAGTTCTAATAACAAAATTCTCGCTACCCTTTGTAAAGATCATTCCACTAGGTCGGTAGCTACTTCTGCAGCCTTTCAAGCTAAGTTATCTTTAGATAATATCTGCACTTCAGCAACATGGGCAAAACCTCATACCTTTATTATTCATTACAAGGTGGATTTGGCCTCTATTTTTATTTACTTATTTATTTTACATTTGTTTACCAGGATAGTCCAACTGGATACATGTCCATTTTCAGCGGAGGCCCGGGGAGAAAAGCTCCACAAAGACAAACTTACATAGATTACACAGCTCTGGGAGTAGAGCATCCTTTGGTTCTATGATTCTGAGAAATATTCTCCCATGAGCCACCCAAGAATCAGGTAGCTTGGGACATGGTCCCATCAGTGAGAATAAAGGTGAGATTGACAACATCACATAAAGAAGTTATGTACTTAGCATAACATTACATGTGTTGTCCAGTTTGACCTAAGCCGCAGTGGTGTAGCAGTAGCATTGTCACCTCACAGCAAAATGCTCTCCCGTTCGCTTCTCGGCTGGAGCGCCTTCTGTGTGGAGTCTGCATGTCCTCCCCACAGTCGAGTGGCATTTGAAAGACATGCGTGAATGGGTGTGCCTTCGTTGAAGGTTGGGCATCGGGCTGGCACCTCGGCACCGTAAATATCGACTGCTAATCATTAGCGGACCTGAGTTCCACTGTGGCGACCCCTAACCGGGAAAAGACGAAAGAAAAAAAATTCTCACAACCCACCCTCCATACCCCCTGCCTCTATTCTTGGGAGACAGAGTAGCACTAATTGGGTAATGTTAAGTTGTCATTCTCGCCTTCATTCTTGCTGGATGGGTTCGGAGACGATCCTCGGCTCCGACTCGGCCTATATTATAGCTCGAGAGCTATTTTTACTGGCTCGAGGCAGCCCTATATCCCACAATACCATGCGCTAACTCCCCAGATCTCATTTGCCGCTTCGCTGCGAGGTTGCTTTTTTACCGGCTCAGGTCAGTAAAGGATTTTTTTTTTCAACGAATTTCTAATTTTTTTTTTTTTTTTACTTAATAGAGTTTGTTTCATAAGCCCTACCCACCCATGTAGTTAATTTTTATAATCGGGCCTATAGGCCTTAGTTTCTTTACTCAACTTTGGTGTGTGTGTGTTCTTTTAATCAGTCCCCTCATCTCCCCTTTGTGTGTAAGTGAGTGAGTGTGTGTACTGATTGTATGACTGTCTTAGGGCAATGTCCAAAGACATTAAGGTCTCGGGATTCAAGAAGTGTGACTCTTGCTGTCAGAAAATGTCTCTCACAGACGGTCACACTTCTTGTGTCTATTGCTTGGGGCCTTTACACCTGCAGAACTCTTGTTCCGTTTGTCACGGTTTTAGTTCAAGAGTCCTGCAGGAAAGGCGTAACAAGCTTATTCTAAGGGGCTTGTTAAAGCCTGATGACTCCCCATCCAAGTCTGGCTCGGGGAAGCCATCAAAAACCACCAAATCCTCGGCTCCAGCTTCTGAGCCGAGGGCTGGTGTTGTCGAGACAGCTCCGACCTCATTTCCGGCTGGCTCCGAGGCGAGCAAAGTGGGTTCTGCTTCGAAACCATCATCGGAACCGACCCCAGCATGCAAGCGCTCTAGGTCCCCTTCTTTAGAGTCCGTCAGATCGGCTCTGAGGTCCCCCCTTCTGTCGGAGCGGAGTCATAGGACTCCTTCATCGAGGTCTTCCAGGCTCTCTGATCACGACATCGAGAGGGTAGTCATTAGACTCATAAAGTCCCAGGCTCTGGCCCAAATGCTTCAGAGCCCATCTCATCAGACTGTGGCTCCTTCGATACAGTTATCCATTCCTCCTCCGACTCATCTCTCGAGTTCGGAGCCGGAGTTCGTCGGAACAGTGACCTTGCCCACGTCGGAGCCAATACCCCCTCCTTCGGCTCCGGTGTCGTCGGCTCCGACCTCTTTATTGGTTCCGTCCATGGAGAGGTCCGGGTGCCGGGACTCCATTGTCGGCTCCGAGGGGGCGAGTGGCATCGGACCCTTGTCCGACCCCGCTCTCCCTCTCAGAGCTTCGGCTCTGGTTAGTTCAGCCCCGACATCATTCTCGGAGCCTTCTCTGTCGGTTCCGGGGGCAGTTCCAGCCTCGTCGGAGCCGGGGCTACCTTTGGTGTCTGATAGGGGAGCCTTCAAGGTGATGAGGAGTGTGCTGGACCCACTGTCCACTCCAAGGTTAAGTTCTGCGGCTCCTCCCTCTGTAGTGCCTGTTACGGTCTCTGGCCACCCTCCTATACCCGACAGCAGAGATCCAAAGCGTAAGGTACCCACTTTGGGTGTCTCCTCCTCTTCCGAGGGCTCCCCTGAAGTTTCAGGGGAACCCCCTAGGAAAAGAAAGTGCAAAAGGAAGCACATAGACTCCCCCAAGTCTGTCACGTCGGACACCGACTTGGATGAGTCAGAGGGTTCCCCCAGATCCCCTTCTGAGGATGTCTCCTTTTCAGACATCCTGGAGATCCTAAGACAGAGGGGAAATTGGTCCACTCTCAAACCTTCTGAGGATGAGTCGGTTTACCTTGACGCCTTTGGATCTCGCCCTTCCACCTCCTGGGTGTCTCCCCCTTTCGACCCACTAATGGAGGTAGTGGCTAGAAAGGCATGGGCAGCTCCTGATTCAATGGAACCTCCTACCCCTAGGAGGCCTTCGAAATTTATTTCTGCACCAGATAACAAATCCTTTCTCACCAAAGGTGTTTCAGTTGATGCTATGGTGGTAGCAGCAGCCACTAAGAAGGAATTAGCTGATCCTTCTGTACCTGTTCATCCTCCTAACAAAGAGTCCAGGACCATGGACAGGTATGGCAAGCGGACCTTTGCTTCAGCGACATTTTCTATGCGATCGCTGAACTATTTGTCATTTCACCCGCCTTCAAAGAGACTTGCTCACAGAGCTGGGTGAAACGGTACAGGATCCTACTGCTGCGGGGTTTAAGGACAAAATAAACTCTCAGCTGGCTACCCTGAACTCCATTGTTAACTCCTCCATGCGGCTAATCTCTTATGCAGCCGATGGAGCGAGTAGGGCCGCTGGCACAGGCGTTGCGTTGAGACGCCATGCTTGGATGCGACTCTGTAATTTTGCCGACCCCTTCAAGGCGTCCTTCACCAACACCCCCTTTGATGGTTCGGAATTGTTCGGGCCTCAGGTGAAGAATACCCTCACCAGATGAGAGCAAGATGGTAAGACTCTCTCTGCCGTGGGAGTCCGTTTTTCCACGCCTTCTAGACCTTATCCTAAGGGACAGAGGGGTGGAAAGATGTGGTTCCGCAAACCATAGGGAGTCACACCTGCCACACGTGGTGAATTTCCCCCTAGAGGCAGAGGGGGGAATAATAACAGACGCTGCCCCAGGGACAGAGGGGGTCCACAAAACCAGGGTTCCAGAGAATCTTTCCCTGACCAACCCTTTCAGCATCCCTGAGAAGCTGCCCGACTGTCCACCTTCGGAGGCAGTCGGGGGAAGATTATCTCTGTACCCGGAAGCCTGGCAATCCATCACTCAAGACACATGGGTACAGAAGATCATATCCGAGGGTTACAAAATTCCTCTCACTTTCCCTCCGGTACAACCGCCAAAACCCCTACCAGACGTACCACCCACGCAGAGGGGTCAGGCTCAGCTAGAAATAAAAAAGCTGTTAAACAAAAGAGTCATCCAGGCAGTCCCAGCAGATCAGCTAGGATCCGGAATCTACTCCAGGTTCTTTTTGGTACCAAAAAAGACACGAGATTGGAGACCCATTTTGGACCTCAGCAAGTTAAACAACTATGTGTTAAAGACAAAATTTCGGATGGTAACACTGCAGTCCATTCTACCCTTTTTTGGGCAGAGACAACTGGATGTGCTCGTTAGACCTCCAGGACGCGTACTACCACATAAAAATACACAGGCGCTCCAGGAGGTTTCTCCGCTTCCGGCTGGGAGTCAGTCATTTTCAATTCAGGGCCCTGCCCTTTGGTCTCACCACAGCCCCCCGGGTGTTCACCAAATGTTTGGCAGTGGTCACGGCTCAAAAGGATTCCAGGTGTTTCCATACTTAGACGACTGGCTCATTTCTGCTACCACCAAACAGGATCTCGTAATGGCCAGGGATTATACTATCCATCTTTGCAACAGCCTGGGTATTTCTATAAATTTTGCAAAGTCCTTCTTGTCGCCTTGTCAATGTATAAACTTTATAGGCGCCGTATTAAACACCACAGAAATGTCGGCAACATTACCACCTCAGAGAGTGACAGACATAAGGCGGAATGTTCAGCTCCAGTTTCAGTCCAGCAGAGTCCAAGTCAAGCTAGTATTGAAAGTGTTGGGCCTCATGGCGGCAGCGATTCTTCTACTTCCATTAGCACGCTTCCACATGAGGCTCCTTCAGTGGATGCTGTTTTCTCAATGGTCCTTTCAACAGCTGCCAATGACCCACAACATTTTGATAACACCATCTTGCAAGAAACATCTCTCCTGGTGGATGGTTTCCCCTCAGCTTTTTCAGGGCAGACCTTTTGTTCTCCCCCCTCCAGTTGCCACTGTCACAACGGATGCCTCCCTGATCGGGTGGGGGGGGGGGCATTATCAGGGCAGGACGGTCCAGGGCACTTGGCAACAGTCAGAATGCCACCTGCACATAAATGTCCTGGAGATAAGGGCAGTGCTTTTGACGTTGCAGGCCCTTCAGAGCTCTCTTCCCATGGGGACTATAGCAATTCAAACGGACAATATGTCTGTAGTGTGGTACATAAACAAGCAGGGCAGAACAAAGTCCTACCCTCTCTGTCAAGAAGCACTCAGACTTTGGCAATGGGCGATTTCATCTCAACGGTTTCTGTTAGCAATGCACATCCCCGGGAAGTCCAATGTCATAGCAGACAGATTGAGCAGAACTATCCTCATGCCTCATGAGTGGTCTCTAAATCAAGCGGTAGTAGACGGAATTTTTCAGAAGTGGGGCCAGCCTTGCTGCGACCTTTTCGCAACTCCGCAAAACAGCAAGTGCCTCGACTTCTTCACACTTTTCCCTCTACCAGGCCAGCCCCTCAGAGACGCTCTTGTTCACATTTGGCCCCGGGGTCTTCTTTATGCCTTTCCTCCCTTTCCATTGATCCCACAACTAATTCAGAAAGCAACCGCTTTGACATCCAAAATGATCCTCATTGCCCTGTTTTGGCCTCGACAAGTTTGGTTCCAGTTCCTGCACAAATACCTACTGGAACAGCCTTGGCATCTGGAACCCCTTCCGGATCTGTTGACCCACCTCACGGGCAAGCTGCATCAGTCTTTACATTCCATCAACCTCACAGCTTGGTTGCTCCACTTCCAGCCATAGCCAGGCTTCCCCTTATTTCTCCTCCTGTTCGTGATATCATTCTGGCTTCCCATAAGTCCAATACTAGGAAGACTTATGCGAGTAAATGGAAGCGTTTTTCACACTGGGCACAAACTAGATCTTTAGATCCCTTCCATGCACCCATTCATGAGGTTCTAGACTTCCTGGCGGAGCTTTTTCATTCGGGGTCATCATCGGCCACTATCAGGGTACAATTAGCGGCCATTGCTAATTTTCATGTTGGACTCAGAAGCAAATATTATGTCCCACAAACTCTGTAAAGCCTTTCTCAAGGGCATTTTGTTACTCAGACCTCCAGTTAAAGATCCACCCCCACAATGGGATTTGAATTTAGTTCTAACTTCACTAATTCTACCCCCTTTTGAACCGGCAGCTTCTTGCTCCCTCAAACTTCTTTCTTGGAAAACGCTGTTTTAGTAGCTATAACATCTGCCAGAAGGGTATCGGAACTTCAAGCCTTGTCTGTCCGTCCTCCCTATTTGGTTTTTCATAAAGAAAGGGTAACTCTCAGAACAAACCCTTCCTTTCTACCAAAAGTGTTATCGGAAGCAAATCTAAACCACTCCATTGATTTGCCCGTCTTTTTCCCAGACTATACCAACAGGGCTGAACAAAATTACATTCATTAGATGTTCATCGCCAATTACGGTATTACCTAGACAGGACAAAACAATTCAGAAAATCAGACCAGCTCTTCCTCTCTTATGCTGCAGGCAAGAAAGGGCTTCCAGTATCGAAAGTTACTCTTTCCAGATGGCTGACATCTATTATTACCTTGATCTATGAGTTGAGACACAGGCAACTACCCTCTAGGCCTAAAGCTCATTCAACCAGGGCACTATCAACTTCAACGGCTTTTCAAGCAAGGTTACCACTAGATGCCATTTGTGCAGCAGCTTCATGGGCGTCCAAACATACCTTTATTGCCCATTACAAGCTTGATCTAGCCTCCAGAAATAGAGCTGATTTTGGTTCCACTGTACTCAGGAGTCTGTTCCATTGAGCGACCCAGGACTAAGATGCTAGGGACGCTGTCCCATCCAGCAAGAATGAAGGCGAGAATGACAACTTAACATTAAGAAGTTACGTCTTACCATAACGTTCCATGTTAGTTGTCTTCTTCTCACCTTCTTTCTTGCGTCCCTCCCTCCTGCCCCCTAGCCTGGATAGACTCGAGGTTTGAGTCCTTCCATTTCTGGAGATACAATATGTTGCGTCTTTCATGGTATCCTTAGTGTTACTAGCAGGTAATCTGTACTCGTAAAAGAGGATTATAATATTATTATTATTATAATATTACTTTTGATACTATGTCTTAGCTTCCAAACGAGATCTGGGGAGTTAGCGCATGGTATTGTGGGATATAGGGCTGCCTCGAGCCGGTAAAAATAGCTCTCGAGCTATAATATAGGCCGAGTCGGCTCCGAACCCATCCAGCAAGAATGAAGGCGAGAAGAAGACAACTAACATGGAACGTTATGGTAAGACATAACTTCTTATTATAGGACTCTAGTGTCAGAAACAGTTTGTCTGTTAATCTATAGAAGCAGTTACATCTATTTAACTTGTCAACGGCAAACAAGATCTGAGGAAATTAGGGAGTTGCATTATGGGTAAGGGAGAGCTTTGCTGAAGGCCTCGAGCTTTTGTAAAAGGCTGAGATGGATCCGATAGATCAGATCTGAACCTTCAGTGAGAATAAAGGTCAAAATGGCCAACACACATGGAACGTTATGGTAAGTACATAACTTTTTTTTTTTCTGTTACTGAAGTATCTTTGGCCGTATAACACTTTTTTGCTGCTTTATGACTATAATATTCTACTTGGTGGTTGTTTCCTCATTAAAGACTTGCATCCAGAATCCTTGTCTCTCTTTTTATGTATTGAACCCCCCCCACACACACTTTTTTCATCATCTTCCTTTTCCACTTAAATGATTTATAACTTTCGGCTTGAGTTATGTGTACAAGCATTAACTGTGTAGCTTTAAAATATCCCTTCAAATCAGGTAATCCTAAATCACTGTGCTCTTTGGAGAGAACCAACTTGATGTCCTTCAAGGATGCATCTGCAGTCTTTACAAATGGGTTGTCCTGTCGTCAGGCAGCCCATCGGTCGGCCGGATTCCAAAGTCTGGGTCTGGCTTCGGCTGGTGTCGCACTTCACCCGACGTCATTGCGGCAGTTTTTCGGGTATAAAGGCATCAGCCGACGCCATTTTCCCCAGTCTTTCTTGCCGCGTGGCGCCCGAAGCAGGAGCTGTTCGCAAGTGCCGGTCGGTCAGCTCCAGAGATTACTACTACCGAATACTACTTCGAAGACTTCTATAAAGCGAAGTACCCCGTTGGGGACTCTTTCTTGCCTCAGCCGATGTCAGAGAAAGTTAATAACTGTTTATCTTGTGGGAAACAAATACCTCATAAAGATTTCCACTCCTATTGCATACATTGTTTAGGCCCAGACCACGACGTAGCAGCTTGTCTAGCCTGTTCTTTTAACCGGCGGACGCTTAGACGTCGCTCGGACTTTGCTGAACAGATTTTCGGCTCCGATTTTGCCTACATTATGCCGTCGGATCCTCCGACCGCAAATAACCAAAAGCGAAGAAAGGACCGACACTCGGTCCGCGGTTTCAGCGAAACCGCGTTAAGCAAACCACGAGTGTCTCGGTTTCGGCCAAACCGAGCAAGCGGTTCTTTGTTCAGCCGATAACTTCCCTTCTACCGAGGCCTCTTCTATCCTGGTAGAACGGCTTCTGAAATCCAACCTTCTGTTGCGATTTCACAGGATTTATCAGACACCATTCCCTAGATATTTCTACCCCTGCACGTGGAGCTGCTAGGCCTCCTCCAGCTATGTCTATTAAGGCCTTTGCCAGGGCTAAAGCAGCCAACGCTTCAAAACCTGTGCCTGCCAAGCCCCCCTCTCACAGGCCCAGCACCAGCTCCCATATGCTTTCTTTGGCAGAGGATCTCATCTCTTTAATTCGTGGATCCCAGCCTCATCCAGACAGGGCCTCTCCCTCCTCCAGAAAAGAGGCCTAGAGCAGAGCCCCCTGAGCCAGTAGCCACAGATGATTCCTCTGATGACTCAGAACATACAGGCCCTCCTGAGGCTTCTTATTCTCCTTACGAAGACTCTGATGCTGAGGAGTCCATCCCTTCAGCCTCTCCTCCTGAGGAATTTTCCTTTGGGGAAACCTTGCATGCTATGAGGGAACAATTTCAGTGGCAGGGCCAAGATTTCTCAGACTCTAGAAAAAGGCTTAGGACCTTTCTACACTTGCCACAGCATAGGCCTTTAGCTATACCTCCAGTTCTATCTGTTGTTGATGATGCATTTAATGATGCTTGCACTACTCCTGATACTTTACCTCCGGCTCCTGCTAAGCCCGATAGGTACTACAGGGTCCCGGACACTCATCACCACTTATATAAGGCCCCTTTGCAGATCCAGAGACTATCTCCCAGGGCCCTAAAGCTGTAGCAGCTACTTCTTCTAAAAACCCCCTCCCTCTGAAAGGGAATCCAGGTCCTTAGAGATGGGGTAAAAGTTTACACCTCTGCTACTTTGTCAGCTAGAGCTTTGAACTGCCAATTTCATATGATTCAATATCAAGAGTTTATGCTTGACCAGTTGACTAAAAAACTGTCCTCTGAAGAATCTTTAGATAAAAAGTATGTTCAAGAAATGTTACATAACATACAGCAGGTTAGTAACCATTCTTTAAAATGTGGCTATGATGCACTGGAGGCTTCCTTTAGATCAGCCATGACTGGCACAGTTATCAGGAGGCATGCATGGTTGAAAGAACAGGCATTACCAGACCATGTCAAGTCTAAGCTTTTGGATGCACCTATGGACAAGGTGAATTTATTTGGTGCCCCCGCACAGCAGGTACTAAAAAAGATGGAAGAGAAAGCAAAATCTGTGCAAACAGTAAAAGATTTCTTACAAGTTCAACCTCCAAGGTTTAGCAGAAATTGGCCCTCCAAGAATTGGTCCTTTCCGGACTCCTCTAAGGCACAAAGAGGCAGGAATAGGCGCTCTAGAGGCAGAAACCAATCCAGGGGTGCCTACAGGGGTCGCCAGTGGCAGGGTAACAATCAACGAGGCACAGATACAGCCGCCACACTACAACAACTCAATCACAGTGACTTGGCGGTGGCACCGCCTACCAGGGAACAACTAGAAGCACCCTTAGGCGGAAAGCTAACATTATTTTCAAGAAACTGGCACTGCATTACAAGAGAAAAATGGATTTTGCAGACTATAGACAAAGGTTACAGGTTCCATTTCCATACACTACCAGTAAAGAGAGGAATGCCAAACCTACCACCTTCTCAAAGGGCAGAAGCTCTAAAACAAATATCTCGATTATTAAGGATGCGAGCTGTGGAAAAGGTACCATCTATGGAGCAAGGGAAGGGATTTTACTCCAGGCTCTTCCTGGTACCAAGAAAAGAAAACAAATGGAGGCCTATTCTAGACCTGTCCGCTTTAAACACATTCCTCATTGTTCCAAAATTCAAAATGCTGACCCTACAGCAGCTTCTTCCCATGCTGGGCAAGGAGTCTTGGCTGGTAACTCTAGATCTCAAGGAGGCATACCTGCACGTCCCCATAAGACCAATTTGCAGAAGATACCTCAGATTTCTTGCAGGATCAGAGCATTATCAATTCTCAGCATTGCCCTTTGGCTTATCTACTGCGCCCAGAGAGTTCACGAAATGCCTGGCATCAGTAATCGCTCATTGCAGACTTCAGGGAATTCAAATCTATCCCTACCTAGACGACTGCCTGATACAAGCGGACAACAAAAACAAATTAACAGAAGACTTACAAAGAGTCATCTACCTGCTACAAGCCCTGGGATATACAGTCAATACAAAAAAGTCAAGGCTGATTCCATCCCAAATAATAACCTTTCTGGGTGCAGAACTGGACACATCAAAACAAATAGCATTTCTAACTGCAGAAAAGAAAGAGCAGCTTCCTCTCTACTTCTTGGCATTAACAAAGCAGAGCCATCTAACTGCAAGAAAAGTGCTACAAGCTCTAGGCTTCATGGCATCCTGCATAATATTGGTCCCTCATGCCAGGCTTCATATGAGAAAGCTACAGTGGTACCTAAAAAATTTGTGGTCTCAGCACAAGCACAGCCTAGAAACCAAAATTCCAATGATCCCATGCCTGAAGCAAGAGTTCTTATGGTGGGCTCAGGCCTGTCAATCAAACACAGGACTGCCCTTCTGCAAAAGTCAACCAAGACAGACTATCACGACAGATGCCTCAGACCTCGGTTGGGGGGCACACATGATGGACAAGTGCATTCAAGGCCTATGGACTCAAGACCAGCTGCATCTGCACATAAATCTAAAAGAAATGATGGCAGTAAAATTGGCAATCCAGGCATTCAGACCTCTTCTCCAAGAAGGCCAGTTGATGATAAGGACAGGCAACACCACAGTTATGTGGTACATCAACAAACAGGGAGGCACACACTCATACCCCCTATGCCGGCTGGCACTGGACCTATGGGATGTGGCTCTGAGCTACAACATTCAGTTACAGGCAATTTATGTACCAGGGAAGGAAAACATTCTAGCAGACATATTAAGCAGAACTACAACCGATGCCCACGAATGGATGTTGCATCCGGACATTTTCAAAACCATCACAAGAGAATGGGGATTACCACAAATAGACTTGTTTGCATCCCCATGCAATCACCAGTTGAAGAAATTCTGCACAAGGACTTACCACCCACTTGCTTGGAAGGTGGACTCCCTATCCTTCAGTTGGAAAAGCCTGACAGCATACGCATTCCCACCACTTCCTTTGATGCACAAGGTGCTTCTCAAGATCAAAGAGGAACGTCCGAGGATCATTCTGATAGCCCCAGACTGGCCAAGACAACATTGGTATCCACTGCTGAGGAGCATGTCCCGGGAACAAATATGGAAACTGCCCCTGATCCCATTACTGCTAACACAGAACAACTACAACATTCTGCATCCAAACCTAAAAACTCTGCAGCTAACTGCCTGGAACATTACATAACAGCAATTAACCCAAATTTATCCCAAAGGGTTAAAGACATAATCCTGGAGGCTCGTAGACCTTCAACAAGAAAGAATTATGCAGCAAAATGGAAAAGATATCTCATCTGGAGTACTGCAAAGGGGCAAGATGTGACACTGGTGAACATAGCCAACATCCTGGAGTACTTGGCGGAGCTCTTCCATACAGGCCTGTCCTATTCCTCCATCAAGATACATGCATCAGCTATTTCAGCAGAATACAGCTTGAATCCTCCTGTCTTCTCGCATCCTCTGCTCAGACAGTTTCTGAGGGGAATTAAAAATGTAAAGCCTCCCAGGAAACCTCCATTGCCAGCATGGGACTTGAACTTTGTGCTAGAAAAGCTGACTCTACCTCCTTTCGAGCCAGCAGCTACAGCAGAATTGCAATACTTATCCTGGAAGACTGCTTTCCTGCTGGCAATAACTTCAGCAAGAAGGGTCTCTGAACTACAGGCATTAATGGCAGTACAACCATTCCTGATCTTCCATCAAGATAGAGTGTCCTTGAGAACAAATCCTACATTTATGCCTAAGGTGGTATCCAGAGTCTCTTTAAATCAGGCTATCCACCTTCCTACATTCTTCCGCAACCCACAGAACAGGGGAGAAAAGCTCTTACATACCTTGGATGTACACAGACAATTACGCTACTACCTGGACAGGACAAAAAACAATAGAAAAACTGACCAGCTTCTGGTAGCTTATGCAACAGGAAAAGAAGGAAAACCAATTTCTAAACAGACGATCTCCAAATGGATAGGAAATTGCATTAGATTTTGTTACTCCTACCATGGAAAGAAAACTCCAGAGAACATCAGGCCTCACTCCACAAGGGCCACAGCCACTACCACAGCTTTCTTACGAGGAGTGGCTACCAAGGACATTATAGAGGCTGCTACTTGGACCTCCGTGCATACATTTGCCAAGCATTATAACTTACCTCTATACTCTAGATCCCGTGCTGGTTTTGCCACTGCTGTTTTGCAAGGGATCCTGACTACACCATAATCTATTCTCATTTCCTCCTCCCTAGTTTAGCTATGGTATTCTACCCATTTGTAAGACTGCAGATGCATCCTTGAAGGACATAGTACAGTTTTGTACCTACCATAAATGTAGATGTCCGAGAGGAATGCATCTGCAGTCAGGATTACCCACCCTCCTTCCCCCTGAGGTACTCCTAGGGTACTTACCAATCTTCAGCTAGCTTGGGGGGGATCTATTATGGTGTATTTGTTTGTATATATGTACATACATGTTTATTTTGTGTGTTTGCTCTCTACTATTTGGAAACTTTGGCATTTATCCAAATTTAGCCAACCAAGAGGGCACCTGGCATCTGGGGCAAGAAACACTGAGGAAAATGGCGTCGGCTGATGCCTTTATACCCGAAAAACTGCCGCAATGACGTCGGGTGAAGTGCGACACCAGCCGAAGCCAGACCCAGACTTTGGAATCCGGCCGACCGAAGGGCTGCCTGACGACAGGACAACCCATTTGTAAAGACTGCAGATGCATTCCTCTCGGACATCTACATTTATGGTAGGTACAAAACTGTACTTTCCACTTAACTCTTGCCTTCTTCACCTCTCAAGTAAGTGTTTTCAACTCGTTGCTGTCCTCTACCCACCTTCTCCTTCAATTGTTAAAAATCACCCGACCTGAATACATGACTAAAGGGACTAAAAACATTTTCAATACTTGTGTCTTACTATCTGTATCCATAATCAAAAGCTCCTAGTTTCTCAGTTTTTGCATTGCCTTTTGTTTAGTTTCTTTCTATGTAGCTGCCATAACAGAATCCTTTCATACACCTAAATACTTCTTGTCTTGTCCCCATAAGTGTGGGTATTGTTGAACCAAGTCATCTACTGGTACATTGTTTATTGCTATGTTATTTGTTTATTTTCTCCAAAAGAGGCTTGAAGCTGTCTTCAAAGTATTCCAGAACACTAAAATGTCATTTTTTTTGGACTTTGAAAAGTTTTTGTATTTTTGGAACCAAGTAGTTTGCTAAATTTGATATAATTGGAGAAGACAACACAGGGAAATGAGCGGCAAAGTGCTAGCTATCACTATTTTGAGACATTAACATACAAGTAAGAAGTGACATTATCCACTCAGCTGTGATGTATAAATAATCTCAGCATTCTGCTAGCTATCATCTCTGAAACTATGTGCAAGTGAGGTATAATATAACCTACTCAGTCCTGATGTTTGCAGGCACTACTGTTCCCATTCAAAAGTATTTTAATCTAGCTGACTGATTGTAAAGGTTAGTGAAACAGAAGCAGAGCAACCATTGGATTGTCAAAGCTGCCTGGTTGTTTTAAGTAATTCTTTAAACCTTTTCTTACTTATTGTTTCAAATATTTAATTTTATTTTGCAGTGTGCAAACATTGGCCCTGCAGACTACAACTATGATGAGACTATTAGTACTTTAAGATATGCTAACAGAGCAAAAAATATTAAGAACAAGGCAAGAATTAATGAAGATCCCAAGGATGCTTTGCTACGACAGTTTCAGAAAGAAATTGAGGATCTCAGAAGGAAACTTGAAGAAGGTAATTTTCATTACAAATGAATTATTTCAGTTAAACTGTACTGAGCCTTTATATATATATATATATATATATATATATATATATATATATATATATATATATGTATGGATGTTAACTATCATAATGTTGAAAGGAAAATATTTTTTAATGCGAAGACAGAAATTAAATCTCAAACAAAAACATTTACCCTAAATGTCGATCATCAGAAACAGGACGGTCAACATTCGACATACCAGACTTCCTGTTTTGAAAGTCTGTATGTCCTTTTACATTTTTGCCAGATGGGGTCAGGAGCCCAGCCCCCTGCAAATTATATATACCACCTCCGAGATTGCACTCAGTGAGGAAAAGGGTAAATTCTGTGATCCTCACTGTACCATGATCTCCATTCACAATGCCAAACTCATAATAAAAATAACACTTTATTTTCATTATTATGAGTTTGTAGCATTCCAGTTCGGCATTTTGCAGCTTTGAAACTGTACTTTCCTTTAACTGTCATTCGATCAACTGCATTTCCAGCTTATGATAGTAAACGTATGTGTGTATGTGTGTGTGTGTGTGTGTATATACATATATATATATATATATATATATATATATATATATATATATACACACACACACACACACACACACACCTATCTATTTTTGTGTGTATGTTTGTATTTCTTTTGTAACCATTTAGGTGGCCTGGCCTCAAGGTTCCAGTTTTAGCAACATAACTGTGGAGTACAAAGCAATTTTATTGTTAAATTGTTAATGTGATGTTGTCCTGTTTTGCCTTCATTCTTACTAGGTTGGGTTCGGATCCAATCCTTGGTTCCATCTCTGCCTTTATTTTCAAGATCGAGGCCCTCTGCCAGCTCATGGCTAAATCCCTATCCCAGCATGCACTAGAACCATCTCCAGATCTCGTTTGCCACTAAACAAGATCGGGAGTTTGTCTGCTAGCTTTGGCTAAGTATTATCTTTTTGATACCTTTAACTGTAAACTTAAAAGTTGTGGATATTCTTTTTATTTTTTACATTGGACTGTGTCTATTAGTAGTTGGATATTGCCACTTTTTCAGCTGTTTTTTTTATATTGGCTGTCGTCTTTCGTTAGGGCTTGTATCCCCTCGCTGTTGTTAATCTGTAATAAAATTGTTAAATAGCCTGTTTAACTTAGAGGGCTTTTAACACTACTGTCTTTTGCCCTTTTATCTTCTCTGTTGTTAGTGTCTCTTTTCTGTAATAATATTACAGTTTGTTTAATTTAGAGAATTATAATATAGCCTGTTTAAGTTAAAGGGGTATGTCTTTATTATCACTGTTTGTTCTTAGTCAATGCCCATTTAAGTTAGAGGCCTTTGTCTCTGTTTTTCCTCTTGTGTGTTCCATTTTTCTCATAGCTTGACCCGTTTAAATTAGAGGGTCTAGCTTATTTATATATATATATATATATATATATATATATATTTAATGTGGATATATATATATATATATATATATATATATATATATGTGTGTGTGTGTGTGTATATATATATATATATATATATATGTATACACAAGTTTTATATATATATATATATATATATATATGTATGCATGTGTGTATATATATATATATATATATATATATAAGTTTCTGTCGTGATTTTCATGTAGTTGTTGGTCTAAAAAAAAATGTCTGGCAAGGAATCAAAATGAATGGCTTCAAGAAGTGTGATAAATGTGGTAAAAGCATACCCCTTAGTGATAAACACACACTTCATGCGTATTGTCTTGAGGCTGTCTATCTCCAGGAGTCATGCTCCATTTGTCATGCATTCAATCACAGAGCACTCCTGGAGAGGAAAACAAATTGATTCTGAAAGGTGTTTTAAAAACCCATTTCTCAGAGGCACTAGAAGAAGGTCTGGTTTCATCCAAACCTGACAAATCTCCCTCTTCTAAATCTGACAGATCCGGAAAGAGGCCTTCCTCTTCTACTCCATTGAAACCAACACAGAAGATCCCCAGACCATCCTCCTTGGATCCCAAGGTTACCGGATCCAGCAAAGCTTCATCAGCTCTGTGCCAGTTGAATTTGAACTTAGGAGCTGGTCTACAACCTTGGAACTGATCTCCCCTACATTGAGATCTCCTATTCTACAAAGGGCAAAATATCCCACCTCCTTGACTCTGTCTTCAAGGAGTCTTTCGTATGACTGCATGGATCGGGTGGTACAAAAGCTTTTACAGACACTGGCACTGGCCATATTACTGTTGGATCTGACCCCCACGGCTTTGGATCTTATGACATTCACCTCCTGTGCTCAGATTCCTCCTCCGATCCAACCCCTGGTTTCATAGTTGGAAGGTCTGGAGCTGGTCTTAGTGGAACTGTTGGATCTGAGACCCACCACAGGTTCTAAGGATCCGGCCATGGCTCAGACGTCCTTCGCTCCTTCGGAGCTGGAGGAGACTAGGAGCCGACACTCTCCAGTCCAGTGGGGGGGGGGCTATTGGATGGGACAGCTGTCGGATCTGACTTTGCTTGTCAGAGCTTTGGCTCGGGTGAGTTTGTTTCCTACCTCAGCCTTGGGTCTGTCGTCTTTGGTTCCGGGGGTCCTTCAGCCTCTGCGGATCCAGGCATATCCTCGGATCAGGGACAGAGGGATTTTGAAGTAATGAGGAGGGTGCTGTCTCCATAGACAGGTCCACAGTCCTCTCTGGATATTCCTCCCTCTAAAGCCTCAGTGACTGCCTCTGTACCCCTGCATCCACTGGGATGCAGAGATCCTAGGCCTCAGGATGCCCCACAGGGCACCCCCCACTCTTCTGAAACCTCCCCAGAGTACGCTTCTGAGGAGGTCCCTAGGAAGAGACTGTGCAGGAGGAAGCAGACTCCCCAGAGAAGTCCATCACTTACAATATGGACCTCGATGAAGCTGAGGGGTCCCCTTGGACAATCCTTATGATGTCTCCTCTGGAGACATCCAGAAAATGCTAAAGCAGAGAGGTGTCTGGAAGTCCACCAGCCCCTCAGCGGAGGAGTCCCTATACCTGAAGGCTTTTGGATCTCACCCTTCCATCTCTTGAGTGTCTCTGCCTTTTGATGAGCTCAGGGACCTGATTTCTCAAAAGGTGTGGGAGTCCCCAGATTCCATGGAACCAGTTCCTAGAAGGCCAAACAAATTTATTACATCCCCCCCTCTGGCACGGCTTTTCTAACCAAGGGAGTCCCAGTAGATGCTATGGTTGTAGCAGTGGCCACTAAGAAGGAACTGTCAGAGATATCTTCTTCTGTCCGTCTCCCACACAAGGAGTCTCGGACAATGGATAGGTATGGAAAGTGCATTTTTTTCTTCAGCAGCTTTTCCCCTTAGATCACTGAACTACCTTTCTTATTTTATGAAACTGTAGAGGGATCTCCTGAAAGGACTAGGAGATACTCCAAGGTTCAGTAGCTGAAGGGGTTGCCAACAATGTTGCTTCTCAGCTTGGTACCTTAAACTCAGTTGTTAACTCGTCCATGAGTCTCCTCTCATATGCAGCTGATGGAGCGAGTAGAGCAGCGGGTTCTGGAATTTCCCTAAGGAGACATTCTTGGATGCCCTTATGTGACTTTGACGAACCCTTTAAATCTTCCTTTGTAAATGCCCCATTTGGTGGCTTGTCTTTCTTTGGGCCTAAGATAAAGGACACACTGACTAGGTATGAACAAGAAGGAAAGACTGTGTCTGCCGTAGGAGTCTGTTTTTCCATGCCTACTAGACCTTATCCCAAGGGTCAGAGAGGTCGTGGTAAAATGTGGTTCCAGAAATCACAGAGATCTTTTCAGTACACATGTGGTGAAACTTCTCCCAGAGGCAGAGTGGAGAAGTAATAATGGAAGATGCTGACCTCATGGCAGAGGGGGTCCCCCAAAATCAGGACGACAGAGAATCTTTCTCTGGTAGTCCTTTTCAGCGCTCCTGAATGGAGGCCCAACTGTTCAGCTCTGGAGACAGTTGGGCGTCATTTATCTTTCTACCCAGAAACCTGGCAACAAGTGACAAAAGACAAATGGGTACAAAGCATCATATCCAGTGGTTACACCATCCCTTTTTCCTTTCCCCTCCCAAAGATAAAAAAAGTTCCTGACGTGCCACCCAGTCAAAAGGACCAGGCAAGTCTACTAATTTAAAAGTTGCTACACAAAAGAGTCATCCAAGAAGTCCCTGCAGACCAAGTAGGATCTGGAACTTACTCAAAATTCTTTTTAGTTCCAAAGAAAACAGGAGACTGGAGACCAATTCTGGATCTCAGCATTCTAAACAAATCAGTAAAAAAGACCAAGCACCAGATAGTGACACTGTAGTCAATACTCCAATTCTTGGGAAAAGACAATTGGATGTGCTATGTAGATCTCCAGGATACGTACTATCACGTAAAAATGGGCAGGCGATCCAGGAGACACCTGCGCTTTAGGCTGGGAGCTAGTCACTACCAATTTCGAGCTCTGCCCTTTGGCCTCACTACAGCCCCCAGAGTGTTCACCAAATGTATGGCAGTAGTAGCGGATCACTTGAGAATCTAGGATTATGGGTGTTTCCATACTTAGACAACTGCCTCTTAACTGCCATGACCAGGCATCTGTTAATAAAAGCCAGGGACACAACTTTGCAACTCTGCTTTCACCTAGGGATCACAATAAACTCCAAAAAAATCTGCCTTAGTGCCTTCTCAGCATGTGGTATTCATAGGGGCTGAATTAGACTCAACACAAATGACAGTGAGACTTTCACCAGAAAGTATCCAAGTTCTAGGACATCAGGTGATGTACCTTTTAAGAAGAAAGAAGGCCCAAGCAAAGATGGTCCTAAAAACCCTGGGGATCATGGCAGCATCAATAGTTTTTGATTCCCCCTAGCACGTCTGCATATGAGAATTCTTCAGTGGTTGCTATCCACTCAGTGGTCAATGCAAGAACTGCCGATGTCTCACAAAATAATTATAATAGAAACCTGCAAGAAGGATCTTCGATGGTGACTTCATTCCACTCAAGTGACTCTGTTGACCATTTGTTCTCCTCCAACCAGTGGCCACGGTGACCACGAACCCTTCTTAGATGGGGGTGGGGGGCATTATCTGGGAAAGACAGTCCAAGGCACCTGGCATGATCACGAGGCCCACTTGCACATCAATGTCCTAGAGATGAGAGTGGTGCTTTTAGCATTGCAAGCATTCCAGGACTCTCTTCCACTAGGAACTATTGCAATCCAGACAGACAACATTGTCAGTTGTATGGTATATAAACAAACAAGGAGGGACCAGATCTTACCCTCTTTGTTGAGAGGCCCTAAGAGTATGGCAATGGGCAACCTCCTCCCAAAGTTTTCTGATAGCAATGTACATCCCAGGGAAATCCAGCGTGATAGCAGACAAGCTAAGGAGAACAATTTTGATGCCTCACGAGTGATGTCTGAAACAGGAAATAGCAGAAAAATGTTTGCAAAAATGGGGCCAGCCTTGCTGCAACCTCTTTGCGACATCTGTGAATGCCAAATACAGCAGCCACATTTTCCTCATTCCCCCTTCGGGGAAGTCATCAAGGGATGCACTCGTTCAAGATTTCCCCCCAGGTCTCCTCTATGCTTTTCCTCCCTTTCCTTTAATTCCCAAAGTCCTTCAGAAAGTCACTTGTTTGGGAAGGGACTTGATACTCATCACTCCATACTGGCCTTGTCAAATCTGGTTCCCTTTCCTGTGGCCTCATCTTCGGGAGGAGCCATGGATTCTGGACCCAGTTCCAGACCTTTTGACTCGTGCATTAGGAATGCTCCATCCATCCCCTCACAACCTCAAACTGACAGTTTGGCTGCTCCAGTTCCAATGATAGACAGGTTTCCAGCCCTCTCCTCTTCAGTTAAGCACATTATAATCTCTTCTCATAAGGCTTCAATGAGAAAGATCTGTAAAAGCAAATGGAAAAGATTCTCCTCATGAGCTACCCATAGCAATGTCAAGCCCTTTTCTGCTCCCATTAGTTTAATTCTGGATTTCCCAGCAAAACTTTTCAGTGATGGTGCAGTTGCAGCTACTATCAGGGTTCAGCTAGCAGCAATCTGGAATTTTCACTTAGGAGACTCTGGTTCCATCATAATGTCTTATAAACTATGCAAAGCTTTTCTCAAGGGTACTTTGTTATTAAGGCCACCTATCGGAGACTCTCCAGCACCATTTGACCTAAATTTTGTTCTATCCTGCATAGTTTTTCCTCTGTTCGAACCATCATCATCTTGCAAATTAAAGATCTGAAGTAGGAACTTCATTTGTCAGCAACCTTTGGGTATCGGATCCGATCTCGTATCCGAGCCGGCAACTTATTTCACAGCTAATAGATCCGAGCTCCTAGCTCCTCCCCTTACCCATAACCCCCTGCTAACCCTGACTGACCTCAGATCTAGTTTGCCGCGCTTAGACTCAGCAGCTAGGTTACAAGCTCCTGCTCAGATAAGTGGTTTTGATTACTTATTACCTATAAATCTCCCTAAAGTGTGTGTGGTTAGGTTCCTTAGTGTTAAATATCCTATATTTAATTGTTTTTTGTGGGAAATTTTGTTCTCCTCCCCACCCTTCGCTGGTTCGTAGTGTGTGAGTGTGCACTTGTAAGTTGGGGCCTAACGTGTGAGTGTGTTTATTTTTAGTAGTCATGTCTGAGGCCCCAAAGTTTATTTTCTCGAAGTGCACCGAGTGTGGCCATAAGCTCTCACCGGCGGATGGCCACACTCGGTGTGTCTGGTGCCTTGGGGTTGAACACCTATCCTCTGGTTGCGCGATTTGCGCTGCTTTCAACCCCAGGGCACTGAAGGACCGGAGGTCGAAGCTGATCCTAGCGGGACTTTTGCCCCCGGATTCGGCTTCGGCCTCCGGTACTTCTATGGCCTCCTCCCAGGCCTTGGTGGCGGCCACTCCTGCCTCTCTCCCCCCGGCCGGGACTCAAACTCCCGCTTCTGCGCCAGAGGAGGGGAGGCCAGGAAGGAAAAGAAGAGGGAGAAGCACCACAAGCGGAGGGCCGAGGCCTCTGCGTCACGCCCCCCCCCCAAGCTAAGCGGGCTTCTCCCTCTAGGTCTTCCAGGTCTAGGTCTCCTCCTTCTCGGACCCGGTCTCCATGCTTCTCACCGGGTCCCGAGGAGGGGGAGACCCGATCTCCGTCGAGGTCATCGAGGTGGCACTCCCGGCCAGCCCCGGTGGCCTCTTCGAGATCAACACGCAGCCTGTCGGAAGCCGATTTGGACCGTGTGATGAGAAGGTTCATTCAGGCACAAATGCAGATGGGAGTGCTCTTGCCTCCCCCCGGGGGGGGCTCAACACCCTATTTTGCCCTGATAGCTCCTTCTCCGACCCGCTTCCTGGGTTCGGAGCGTTCGGAGCCGGGCAGCGTCGGAGCCGGGGTCGGGTCGGCGCCGACAGTATTGGGTACTTCGGCGCCAACTCTCCCCTCGAGCTTGCCGGATCCGTCCTTGTTGGATCCAAGCTCTCGGAGCCGTGCTCTGAGCTTCGGATCCGGGGGGTTTAGTTTGCCTTCAGCTCCATCCAGGTCAGAGCACACTCGCCTCTCAGATCCGATGGTCTCGGCACTGGCTCCGATCCGCCCTTCGGATCCGGGCGAGGGTCGGCTCTCGGATCCCACTGAGAGCGGCTCTCCCTTTGCATTCGAGGTGGTGGAGAGGGCACTGTTGAGGGTATCCATGCCCCCACTCCCTGCTACGGCTCCATCCCGCACTCCCTCTCGTTTGGGTCAGGCTTCTGTCACTCGGCCTCAGGGACAGCCTGCTTTGACGTCTCAGGTCGTTCCACTGGAACAGGACGTTGCTGGTGAGTCTTCCTCGGACAGCCTCCCCGAGGATGTTCCTCACAAGCGGAAGTGTAAGAGGAGGCATCTGGACTCCCCTGAGTCCTTAACAGAAGAAAAGGATTTGGATGAGGGGGAAGGCTCCCTAAGGTCACCCCCCGAGGATGTCTCCTTCGAAGACATCATGGAAATGCTTAGGATCAGGGGGGGTGGTCTGCCCCCAAGGCTTCCTCTGATGAATCCGTGTTCCTGGAGGCGTTCGAAGCAGGCCCGTCTACCTCTTGGGTGTCCCCTCCGGCCGACCCCCTGGTGGACCTGATTACCACCAGGGCGTGGAAGGAGCCGGACACTGTGGAGCCAGTTCCCAAGCGCCCAGATAAGATTCTGAGCCCCCCTTCGGAGAGGTCCCACTGGAGCAAGGGTCCCCCCGTAGATGCCATGTTGGTGGCGGCAGCCACCAAGAGGGAATTAGCTCAGGAGAGCCCCTCTGTGCATCCACCGAGCAAAGAGTCCTGCTCGATGGATCACCTAGGGAAGCGGGTCTTTAGTTCAGCGACCTTCTCAGTAAGGTCCCTGAACTACATGGCACACGCCATTAGGATGCAGCGAGACCTTATCAAAGAGTACGCTGCTTCCCCCCGGAGTCCATGTCGGCGGAAGACAAGCAGTTGTATTCCACTCGCATGGCCACTCTAAGATCACTATCGAATACCTCTATGCGGCTTTTATCCCATGCCACAGAGGGAGCCGCTAGAGCCAGCGGAGCAGGCCTAGTTATGAGACGTCAGGCCTGGCTCCGACACTGTGACTTCGCGGAAACCTTTAAGGCGTCATTTGCGAATGCCCCTTTTGATGGTTCTGCCTTATTTGGCAAGACCGTTCGCGAGACTTTAGTCCAGAGCGAAAAGGACGGGAAGACGTTGTCTGCCGTCGGAGTCCTCTTCTCTGCTCCCCAGAGGTCCTTCTCCAAGAACCAAAAGGGACAGAAGAAGATGTGGTTCCGGAAATTGCAACATTCCCAACCTGCACCGGACAACCAGTCCTTCCGTGGCAGAGGAGGACAGGGAGGATGCCGCCCTAGAGGCAGAGGGGGCCCGAAAAATTTTGGGTTCAGAGAATCCTTCTCTGACTGGCCCACGCAGCAACACTGAGGGTTGGCCCGACTGCTCCACTCTGGAGGCAGTCGGGGGGCGTTTCTCGTGGCACCTGGCAGATTGGGAGTCCATTACTACGGATCGCTGGGTACTTAGTATCATATCCAGAGGTTACCACATTCCCCTGTATCACGTCCCCAAAGTCAGAAACCTCCCCGATGTACCACCCAATCAGAGGGAGGTAGCAGCTGCAGAGATTCAGCAGCTCCTAGAAAAAAGAGCCATCCAACCCATCCCCCCAGACCAGTTCGGATTAGGGTTTTACTCCAGGTTCTTTTTGGTGCCAAAAAAGACGGGGGACTTAAGGCCAATTCTCAACCTTTCTTCTCTGAACCTGTTAGTAACCAAACAAAAATTCCGGATGGTCACCCTTCAATCCATCCTCCCCCTTCTGCAGGAGAATGACTGGATGTGCTCAATAGACCTCAAGGATATGTACTACCACATTCGGATGGGCAGACGATCCAGGAGGTTTCTCCGCTTCTGGCTGGGAGCCAGTCACTACCAGTTCATGGTCCTTCCCTTTGGTCTCACCACAGCCCCCAGGGTGTTTACCAAAGTATTAGCAGTGATAGCGGCCCAGGGAATACAGGTTTTTCCATACCTGGATGACTGGCTCCTGACCGCCCCAACAAAGCATCTACTCTGCTCAGCCAGGGACTACTTCCTTCGACTTGCCCCCCGGCTAGGCATCACTTTCAACATGGACAAGTCCTCTCTTGCGCCGACCCAGGTGATAGAGTTCATAGGGGCCAAATTAGATACGAGGTACCTTCTAGCATTCCTGACTGTGGAACGACTACAAAGCCTGAGGCTTCATGTGCGGGCCATCCTCCAATTAGAAGCTCCACCAGCAGAGTTGGTCCTGAGGGCTTTAGGCTCCATGGTGGCGGCAATCACTCTTCTGCCATTGGCTCTTCTCAACATGAGGGTCCTGCAGTGGACCCTTCAAGTCCAGTGGTCTTTTCTACACTACCCCCTAAGCCATCCTATTCCCCTCAACAGGGCTTGCAGGAGGGCTCTCTTGTGGTGGCTCCACTCCTCGGACCTCCATACGGGACATCCCTTCTCCACGCCTCTCCCCCTCGCCACGGTGACCACGGACGCCTCTCGCCTCAGGTGGCAGGGGCATTGCTCAGGCAGGACGGTCCAAGGCATGTGGAACGACACAGGGACCTCTTTGCATATCAATGTTCTGGAGATGAGGGCGGTGCTCTTGGCGTTGCAGGCACTTCACAACCTTTTTCCTATAGGAACTGTTGCGATACAGACAGACAACATGTCAGTTGTCTGGTACATCAACAAACAGGGGGGAACCAGGTCCTATCCTCCCTGTCGAGAGGCCATGAGAGTGTGGGAAAGGGCGATCTCCACCAACCGCTTTCTTATTGCAACGCACATTCTGGGACGGTCCATCATACTAGCGGACAGACTCAGCTGCACCATCCTTTCACCTTACGAGTGGTCTCTCAATCCCCAGGCAGCGAAGCGGATTTTTGCCGTGTGGGGGCAACCCTGTTGCGATCTCTTCGCCTCTCCCTCAAATACGAAATGCAACAGCTACTTTGCTCTAATTCCCCCCTTCGGGGAATCCCCGAGAGACGCTCTGGTGCATGCTTGGCCTCCCGGTCTGCTTTATGCGTACCCTCCTCTACCCCTGATGCTGAAACTCGTACAGAAAGCCAGTCAGTTGGGGAGCAGAATGATCCTCATTGCCCCATTCTGGCCTCGTCAAACGTGGTTCCCTTACCTGTGGTCTCACCTAGTGAATCCTCCTTGGATTCTGGATCCCCTACCGGATCTAATATCTCACCCAGTAGGTCTTCCGATCCCGAATCTGGACAGTCTAAAGCTGACAGCTTGGCTGCTCCAGTTCCACTCCTAGTCAGGACTCCCGGTATCTCTTCACCAGTTAAAGCCATACTAGTAGCGGCACACAAACCTTCCACTTGAAGGGTCTATCGCAGTAAGTGGAAGCGTTTCACCATCTGGGCAGAGCATCATAATTTAGATCCCCTCACAGCACCGTTGCCAACTGTGTTGGAGTTCCTTACAGGTCTTTTTCATCAGGGGGGTAGCTGCTCAACGGTCAAGGTTCAACTAGCAGCTATTTCTCATTATCATGTGGGACATGAATCAGGGCCTTTGATCACGGCAAAATTGTGCAAAACCTTTCTCAAGGGTACCTTCTTGCTCAGACCCCCTATCAAAGACATTGTACCCCCTTGGGATTTATCACTAGTCCTACAGGCCTTGACAGCTCCCCCTTTTGAACATGCCGCTTTGGTTGATCTTAAGTACTTATCTTGGAAAACGGCGTTCCTTGTCGCTATTACTTCAGCGAAAAGAGTTTCCGAGCTTAAGGCCCTTTGTGTAAAACCCCCGTACTTGGCCTTCCACCAGGATAGAGTATACCTCAGGACCAATCCCTCATTTCTTCCCAAGGTGGCCTCAGAGGCTAATATCAATCTATTAACCTGCCTGTCTTCTTTCCTAAGTATCGAAACAAAGGAGAATACAAATTGCATTCGTTAGATGTGAACAGACAACTGCGCTTCTACATTCATAGGCTGGCTGGTCATAGACAATCTGACCAGTTGTTCATCTCCTTTGCCAAATTCTGGAATCTGGAATTTTCACTTATGAGACTCTGGTTCCATCATAATGTCTCATAAACTATGCAAAGGTACTTTGTTATTAAGGCCACCTGTCGGAGACTCTCCAGCACCATTTGACCTAAATTTTGTTCTATCCTGCATAGTTTTTCCTCTGTTCGAACCATCATCGTCTTGCAAATTAACGTTTTTGACCTGGAAAACTATTTTCTTGATAGCAATCACCTCTACTAGAATGGGGTCAGAGTTGCAAGCTTTGTCCATAATTTGGTTTTCCGTAGAGACAGGGTGTCTTTGTGAACAACCCCCTCCTTTTTATCTAAGGTGGCTTCAGATACAAATTTGAACCAAACTATAGAATTACCAGTTTTCTTCCCAAATTATGAAAACAAGGCAGAATACATGTTACACCAACTGGATGTATATAGACCGTTACGTTTTTACCTACATAGAACTGCAGAATTCCGAAACTCTGATCAGTTATTTGTTTCTTTTTCAGATTCAAAGAAAGGTTGCCCTGTAACTAAAGTTAGACTTTCAAAATGGCTTTCAGATTCTATAACCTTTATCTACAAGTCTCAAAATAAAGAAATTCCAAAAAAAGTTAAGGCCCATTCTGCAAGAGCCGTTGCAACTTCTTCAGCCTTTCTGGCCAAGTTATCAATTAATACCATTTGTGCTGCAGCAACATGGGCTAAACCACATACTTTTATCAGTCATTGCAAAGTTGATTTGGCCTCCAGGAATAGAGCCACTTTTGGATCCATGGTTCTGAGGAATATTTTCCCATGAGCCACCCAAGATTCATTGTGCTAGGGACACTGTCCCAACCTAGTAAGAATGAAGGCAAGATAGGACAACATCACATAAAGAAGTTATGTACTCACCATAATGTTCCATGTGTGTTGTCCATCTTCGCCGTCATTCGTACATCCCACCCACCTTCCCCCTTTCCCTTCTTTTATGCTTAGAAGACCGGTTCTATACAAATAGGATTACATTGACCTGTGTCCTCCATCAGCCTCTAGATTCTTCATTGGAATACTAATAACCTTATAATTAGGGCAGACAAGATCTGGAGATGTTTCTAGTGCATGCTTGGATAGGGATTTAGCCACAAGCTGGCAGAGGGCCTCGAGCTTGAAAATAAAGGCCGAGACAGATCCGAGGATCGGATCTGAACCCAACCTAGTAAGAATGAAGGCGAAGATGGGCAACACACATGAAACGTTATGGTGAGCACATAACTTCTTTTTTTAATAAAAGATAAAACTTCTGGACTCAATTATTACATAGTACTTTCAAAATACTTAGCAGTGAACAATCTTTTGTGGAATAAGATATATGCAAGTGTGATACTACATTATGGTTCTGTGGAGAGTCTGTAGAAAGCATACATATTTGATGTACTTGATCATACTTTAAGGAGCGATATCTGCACAGTCTTAACAGAACAGATGTCACCTACCTTTGCACTGATTTCTTCATCCTTGCAGAATCTGTGAAAAGGTAGGAAAATCTGTTCTGTTAAGACTATGCCCATATTACTCTTCAAAGTATGACCAAGTACCTCAAATATGCCCCTTTCCATATAACAAGGCAATATATTTGATGTACTTGATCGTACTTTAGTGAGCAATACTGTCACATTCATAACAGAACAGAACTGATGTAGCCTGCCTTTTCACAGATCCCATCATCCTTGCAGAATTTTCTGGCAGTACTCACATTTGTGCAAGTGCCTTTGTTGATGTGTTTTAGGACTTGTGCTGAAACTTTGATTGCAGTAGCAGACACTGATGTTAGCTTATGTTCATTTCTTATGCACAGAAAATTTGGTCCTTATTTTCCTGCAGCTATAATTCAGTGATGTTCTTCATGTTTCACTGTTGCAGTCATCACATTTAGTGTTATCCCTGCCAGGGTAGGCGATGGCCGGCCTGAATACCAGAGACTTAGTATTTCTGCATTGGTTGTTGCCCCTTGAAGACTGACATCAGGTTGTCAGTGGTATAAAGGAAAGCAGCCGATGCCATTATACCAGTCTTTCTTGCCGTGGAACCCGAAGCAGAAGCAGTTCGCATGAGTGCCGGTTGGCCGCTACCTGAGTTTCGTTTCCGAATTGAAGTTGAAGTCTTTGAAAGCTAAGTACCCCATTGGGGATCCCTTTTTCTTGCACTAAGTTAGTAATTGTCTCGCCTGTGGAAAGCAAACCCCACCCTGGGACTTCCACTCTTACTGTGTCACTTGTCTAGGCCCAGACAACGATGTCCTTCTTTGTTTAACGCCAGAACTATTCGTCATTGAGACCTCATTGTAGCCAGATATTTCTGATTACAGTCCTTGAATTCCGATATGGCTTCCATAAGCCATCCGACAGCAGATCTTCTGAAAAAAGTAAAGATAAAGACAGAGACAGACCGCACAGGAACAAACCTTCTGACGACGCTGCCGCCAAGCTGGTCATCAGTCCCCCAGAATTCAGTGAGGTGCTTTTGCAGCCCCTGATGCCCGATTCAGTTAATTCGCAGGCCTCTACTGACACCCTTTCGGAGTCCGGTATGCTACAGAACTCTTCTTTGTCTAAGGATCCTGTGGTCGTCTCTACCTTGGATGGGTCCGGAGCCGCTGTGCTGGCACCGGCTTCCGAGGAAGTCCTTCGCAACATAGAATCCAGACACAAACTGACACCTTCTTTCATGGCTACCATTCTTTCTAAAACAACCGAGTTCCTTAGGCCCAGGGGTCTACCCACCCTCAAGAAACCAACTACCAGCTATTCTCTGGTGCCTGCTCCCTTGCCTCAGTCACATATGCTTAAAATGGCCGAGGACCTTATCATGCTGATTAGGGGAAGCCAAGCCACTCCCTCAAAAAGAAAAATAGATCTGTCTCCGGTAGTTTTGTCTGAACAAGAGTCAGATGAATCTGATGCATCTGACTATGAAGATATGTAGCCCCTCTTTACATATGAAGATTCTGATGCAGAGGAATCTATTCCTTCAACCTCTCCCCCAGAGGATTTCCCTGCATATTTTAAGGGAGCATTTCAAATGTGAGAGTCAAGACTACCCACAGTCTAAAAAGAGACTCAGAGTTCTTGGACCTTCCATAGCACATGCCCTTAGCCATCCCCCCAGTCCTAGATGTGGTGGATGACATCTTCCTTGAATCCAGCTTGACTCCAGATGCACTCCCTCCTGCTCCCAGGAAACCAGACAGGTACTACAGAGTCCATGACTCTCACAAATATTTTTTTTAAAAACCCAACAGCGGATCCTGAGGTCATTATTCAAGGCTCAAAAAGGGTTAAAGTACTTCAGCTGAAAATCCCACCCCCTCAGACAGGGATTCCAGAGCACTGGACAGATGGGGTAAAAAAGTATACACCTCAGCTACTCTTGCTGTCAGGGCACTAAATTGTCAGTTCCATATGCTTAAATATCAGCAACATACCTTGGAACTCCGTAAACAAAAAATTTCCTCCTTTCCTGCATGGGCAGAATCTAAAGATTTACAAGTTTTAATGCACTTTGCTGGTCAAGTAACTAAACACACTTTGCACTGCTGTTTCGATGCCCTAGAAGCTTCTTGCAGGGCAGCAGTCACTGGATCTGCCATTAGAAGACATGCATGGCTTAAGGAACAACCCCTGCCAGACCATGTCAAATTAAAATTCTTGAATGCACCCTTGCACAAAGATAACTTATTCAGTACTAAAGCAGAAGAGGTGTTAAAAATGAAGGAAGAAAAATCAAAATCAATGCAGACTGGTAAAGATTTCTTAAAAGTACAGCCCCCTAGGTTCAGCGGGCATTTTCCTTCCAAGCACTGGTTCTTTCCTGCACCTAGTAAACAGGGCCAGCCTAGGCCCCGTGGAAACAGACTTCCAAGACAACAGTCCCAGGGGTTGCAGAGATCTAAGCAGTGGACTACCTTCACTTCAAAACCAGGGAGTTCTAAGCCACCCCCTTATAGTAAGAACTCACAATGACTCACCCCCTCCCAACCTCACCTCTGCCCACCATCACATACCCCAAGGAGGAAAACTCTCCTTTCACTTGAGCACCTGGGCCACCATTACCAAGGACCAAAGGGTTCTGAACATTGTGCCTCAGGGGTACAAATTCTACTTCCACACCCTTCCAACCCCAAAAGGGTTCCCAGATCTACCACCAAATCAATGGGCAGAGGCTCAAAAGTAAATCCATACCCTGCTCTCCTTGGAAGCAGTAGAACACGTTCCTGCAGAGCAGATAGGCCAAGGCTTCTACTCCAGGCTTTTTCTGGTACCCACAAAAGAGGGCACCTGGCACCCCATCCTCGATCTATCCATTCTAAACACCTTCCTAGTGATCCCAAAATTCAAAATGCTCACACTCCAGCAGCTGCTACCCATGCTCTCCAAGGACGCTTGGCTAGCCAACCTGGACCTAAAAAAGGCCTACCTCCACATTCCCATCAGGGAGTCTTGCTGAAAATATCTTCACTTCAGGGCAGGGTCTCAACACTTTCAGTTCTCTGCACTTCCCTTTGGCTTATCTACTGCTCCCAGAGTTTTCACAAAATGCCTGGCTACAGCCATTGCTTTTTGCAGACAAAGAAATATTTAAATTTACCCCTACTTAGACTAAATGGGGACGCCCATACATAGATCTATTTGCCTCCCCTCACAACTGCCAATTACAGAGATTTTGCACAAGGATTTATCACAAACAAGCATGGAAAGTGGACGCCCTATCCTTCAGCTGGAAAAACCTAACAGTATATGCCTTCCCTCCACTGCCTCTGCTTCCCAAGGTACTCCTAAAGGTCAGACAAGAGAAGCCAAAAATGATACTGATTGCAACAGACTGGCCACGCCAACACTGGTACCCAGTCCTAAAGAGCTTGTCTCAAGGTCCAGCATGGATATTGCCTCAAACTTCTCACTTGCTGACCCAACAAAACAATCAGATCCTGCACAGCCAACTCAGGACCTTAAAACTGGCAGCATGGCGGATAATGTAGCCATTCAGAACACTCCTCTTTCAAAAGCTGTTATGGATGTTATCTTGGAGGCCAGGAGGCCCAGTACCAGGAAATCTTATGCAGAAAAATGGAAGAAATTCTGTGCTTGGAACCAGGAACAAGGCATTGACACGTATGTACCAAATATTCCTCAGATTTTACAATACCTAACTGAGATGCTGGACAAAGGCTTTTCCTTTTCATCAATTAAGATTCATGCCTCTGCCATTTCAGCCCATTACAATACGGAACCACCTATCTTTTCTCATCCTTTAATAAGGCAGTACCTCAGAGGGGCCAAGAACATCGGGCCTCCAAGGAGAGCACCATTTCCAGCATGGAACCTCAATTATGTCTTGGAAAAACTCACACTGCCTCCTTTTGAGCCAGCCTCAACAGCTGATATAAAATTCTTATCCTGGAAAACCGCTCTGCATTTAGCAATAACCTCTGCAAGGCGAGTCTTGGAGTTACAAGCACTTATGGCTGTGGAACCTTTTATCATTTTTCATCCAGACAGGGTTTCTATGAGGACAAACCCTACATTTATGCCTAAAGTGGTGTCCAGTGTGGCCCTCAACCAAACTATTCACTTGCCTACCTTTTATCCAAACTCACAGAACAAGGATGAGAAAATTCTGCATTCTTTGGACATACACAGACAGCTACGCTTCTACTTGGACAGAACTAAAGTTTTCAGAAAGACTGAGCAACTTTTAGTGTCATATGTTGCAGGATCACAAGGAAAGGCTATTTCAAAGCAGTCTATTTCTAAATGGATAGGTCATTGCATTAGTTTCTGCTATTCTCAGCATGGCAAATCAGTGCCTAAGGGCATTAGGCCCCATTCTACCAGAGCAGCAGCCACTTCAGCAGCCTTCCTCAGAGGACTACCAACCAAAGACATCTTAGAGGCTGCAACTTGGAGTTCAGTGCACACTTTTACAAAGCACTACCACTTACCTCTTTACTCTAAATCCAGAGCAGGCTTTGCCACTGCAGTTCTGCAGGGCCTCATAGCCTCTCCTAATCCTATTTAGCTCAGCCACCCATCCTCAGCTTTGGGATTCAACCCAAGAGTAATGACTGCAAGAGTGAAACACGATGAACATAGTACAGTTGTGTACCTACCATAAATGTAGATGTTCGAGTGTATTCACTGTTGCAGTCCAGGTTACCCTCCCTCTGTCCCCCTTTCTTTTGCTGGGGTTTATCTGTACTTCTCCATTCTATACAACCTATGTGGTGTATTTGCTTGTAGATGAAGGAAATGTTACTTTAGTGCATGTATGTTTATTGGCATAATATATTTAGCCTACCCTTTTGGGGGCACCTGACATCTGGGGCAAGAAAAACTGAAGAAAATGGCATCGGCTGCATCTTTTATACCCCTTCCGCACTGACGTCAGGGAAGAGGCGACAGCAACTGACGCCGGACCAGGACTTTGGAATTCTGGCCGACTGCGGGTAGCCTGCCAGCAGGATAACCCAAGAGTAATGACTGCAACAGTGAATACACCCGAACATCTACATTTATGGTAGGTACAGAACTGTACTTTCTGGATGTTATCCGAGAGGCCAGATGCCCTAGCACCAGAAAGTCCTATGCAGATAAATGGAAAAGGTTCTGCACCTGGATCCAGGCTAAGGGGGGGGCCAATACAGCACAGCCCTCCATCCCTCTCATCTTGGATTACTTTGCTGACCTACTATACAGTGGTCTGTCTTTCTCCTCTATAAAAATTCATGCCTCTGCTATTTCAGCTCATTTTCCCACTGACCAGTCTCTTTTTTCATACCCTCTGATCAAACAGTTCCTCACAGGGGCTAACAACTTGAGGCCCCCCAGAAGGGCACCAACACAAGCTTGGGACCTTAACGTTGTCTTGGAAAAACTCACCCTGCCTCCTTTCGAACCAGCTTCTTCTGCAGAGCTAAAATTTCTGTCCTGGAAGATAGCCTTCCTCCTGGCCATCACTTCAGCCAGAAGAGTCTCTGAGCTGCAAGCACTCATGGCAGTGGAACCCTTCATAATCTTCCATGCAGACAGGGTATCCCTCAGAACTAATCCATCCTTCATGCCCATGGTGGTGTCCAGTGTGGCTCTCAATCAATCCACCTATTTGCCCACCTTCTTCCCTAACCCTCAAAACAAGGAGGAAAGGATTCTGCACTCTCTAGATGTGCACATACAGCTCAGATACTATCTGGACAGGACTAAATCCTTCAGAAAATCTGATCAACTGCTGGTTAGCTTTGCTTCAGGGGCAGAGAGCATGGCCATCTCCCAGCAAACCATTTCTAAATGCATAGCACACTGCATCCACTTCTGCTACGAACAGCATGGCAAGCCTCCCCCGAAGGGGGTCAGGACCCACTCCATCAGAGCAGCCTCCACCTCTGTAGCTTTCCTCAGAGGAGTCCCCACCAGAGACATCCTGGAGGCTGCCATCTGGACATCTGTTCACACCTTTACCAAACATTACCACCTGCCTCTTTTTTCTAAATCCAGGACAGGTTTTGCCTCTGCAGTCTTGCAAGGCATGCTAGCCAGCCCTTAGCTTCCTTGACTGCCTCCACCAATTTCCTCAGCTTTGGGAATCTACCCAAATGTGATGACTGCAGCAGTGAAACATGAAGAACATAGTACAGTTGTGTACACTTACCATAAATGTAGATGTTCGAGTGTCTTCACTGTTGCAGTCCTGGTTTCCCTCCTTCCATCCCCCTTTCTCTTCCTTTTTTCCCTTGTTGTTCTCCTTTCCTTACAAGGGACATATTGATATTTATTTTCTACTGCTGGGGTTCTGCCACCAGAGCCTGGCCTCCTATTTGGGGGCTCCTGACCGGTTAGGGCAAGAAAAACTGATGTAATGGTGTCGGCTGCTTTCCTTTATACCACTGATGACCTGACGTCAGTCTTCAAGCTGCAGCAACTGACGCAGAAATGCTAAGTCTCTGGTATTCAAGCCGGCCGAGGTCTACCCTGGCAGGGATAACCCTAAATGTGATGACTGCAACAGTGAAGACACTCGGAACATCTACATTTATGGTAAGTATACACAACAGTACTTTACTCATTTCCTGTTAGAATCTGAGGTATCTGTCAGACATTTTTAATAATATCTCTTTTAAGTATGTGCAATTTTTTATAGTTTTATTATGTTTTTAGTATTATCAGTATTCATTCTTTATATTAGATAAATCTAATCTGTATCTGCTTCTGGCCTCCTTGTTTTCCTCACAAAAATTGCAAACAAGTTTAACTAATAGAGGCAGTTCCCTTCTCCTGAGATTTTCATACAAATGTGTTATTTCTGTTTGTACAGAACACACCTTGCAATACTGTGATCTTTGTAATGAGCTTAAGGTGTGACTGCAGCTTAAACCTTTGGAAATTGATTTATTTGTTTTAAAAAGAAACTATGGATTCTTTTCAGTTAAGTCTTAGGAAAAGGAGTTCAGAGTGGTGGAAGAAGAATGAGCAGGTCTTAAATCATCTTTGTCAGTTCTCAAGTCATTGGGTGCAAAAATGAAATAAAATAAAGAAAAATAAAGAGCACTTAATCTTCAGAGTCAGTTATCAGCAGGCTGACACACTCCAAGTAAAAAACACTGTGTTGTAACCACTGGCACTGTGGCAGAACCTTCAGAGGAATTCAAACAGATAATATCTTACACAGTTTAAATTTTTTTTAAAAATATTGTATCCTAAAAAATCATATGACTGATCAATATTAATTAGCAATAAAACAATCATTTCAAAGAGCATCTCCAGTGACATCATCTGTTTAATCCCTAGTGTTAGTGTTTGAAACTTTAAAAAACAGATTTGTCATAAAATAAAAAAATCTTTAATATTTTCCCTTCTGTAACATTAACCTTTATATGTTCCAGTTTTGTTGCTTGCAAGTCTTTTAGCTCCATGATGTGAACACAAATGTACTGCAGTGTAGCTGTCTACTTTCTCGTGTATAATGTCCCTAATGTGCCGTTATAACTTTAATTTATAGATTCTAGCTGTCTTCCCAGTATATAGTTAAATGCTTATGAACATTTGAGGGAGTAAACTACCTGTGAATCTGCAAGTATAACATTGTTTGGCTGAAATTAAAACTTTTTATTTTATCAGAAGAAGGGACAGTACAAGAACAAACCTTATACAAAGTCAGTATTGATGTCTTTCTAGTCATATGTTGCAGTATTCATAACATGAGGGAGTCCGCTGCCAGCTGGCTCATACATCCAGCCAGTATACAAAAATCTAGTGCTGCTGTTAGGTAAGTGCAACATCGCACAGAAACAAAACATCCGTCGGTCATAAAATGATATTGGGTGTAGAGTGGATGATGGCATGTACAAGACCTTAGAACTTTTCTGCTGCCTGTCAGATTGTCTGCTTCGATAGTCACTTGATGTGAAGTTGTTAAATCTCACCATTTATTCTCATTTATGGGTTTGGAGCCAATCCTTGGCTCCGACACGGCCGATAGCAATCTCAAGGTTTGACAGTAGCTCAAGACCAAGCCCCTTATCCCACAATGCACTGCTGGAATTACCTCAGATCTGGTTTGCCGCGGCAAGAAAGATCTTGGTGATCCAGTTAGCTCGGACCATTTTTGAAAAAAATTAACAGCAAGTCTATAAAAAGTTTTCTTTTTTGTTTAAAAATATAGTGTGTGTTAGTACTAGGTCTTTTTATATTTACTCTATAGTGAAATACTTATAGATAGTATAAATAGTTTAAAAGTTAGGGCCTTGTAGGGGATTGCTACAGCCCTTTTTTTCTCTACTATTAATCTTTATAAGAGTCAGGGTTTTTCTGTGGGCCTCTTAACCCTATATTTGTATCTATATTTGTATGTATGCAATACTGTTATATATAGTGCCCGGATTGGGCTTACTTGTTTGTGGATCTAATTTACCTTTTTGCAGTTTACTGTTTTTCATTTAAATATATCGGATGATAAGGAGAAATCCCATCCTAAATCGGGATTCAAAAAATGCCCATATTGTGGGCAGAAAATGTCCATTACTGATGGACACATTCAATGTGTCTACTGTCTGGGGACTAAACACCTCCAAGACACCTGCAGCATTTGCCACTCCTTTTCTACAAGAGTCCTCTTGGAGAGAAGGAGGAAACTTATAGACAGGGGATTGCTACAGCAATCTTTTTTGGAAGATGTTCATCATGTTTCACTGTTGCAGTCATTACTCTTGGGTTATCCTGCTGACAGGCTACCCTCAGTCGGCCAGAATTCCAAAGTCTAGGTTCGGCGTCGGTTGCTGTCACCTCTTCCCTGACGTCAGTGCACCATGGGTATAAAAGATGCAGCTGACGCCATTTTCTTCAGTCTTTCTTGCCACGCGGTGCCCGAAGCAAAAGCAGTTCGCAAGTGCCGGTCGGCCGACTCCTGAGATTTTCAAATCCAAATTTCAGAACCGAAGTCTTCATTAAAGCTAAGAACCCTGTTGGGGAGACTTTTTTCTTGCTCCAGACCGATGTCAGAAAAAGTTAACAATTGTATTTCTTGTGGGAAGTAAATAACTCATAAGGATTTTCACTCTTACTATATTCCTTGCCTAGGCCCTGATCACAAAGTTGCTAGCTGTCGGTTTTGTGCTAGATTTAAACAACGCACTATTAAGCGTCAGTTTGATTTTGCATTTTATCACTTTGGCCGAAGATTTAATTATATAATGCCGTCAGACCAGCCGACAAACGGAGTTTACAAAAAACGCAAGGACAAGGAAAAGGATAGGCATCCGAGGTCCAAAACCGACGACGAGGCCTCTGCTAGGCCAGTCACCAGTTCGCCGGTTCTCAGTGAGGCTCTTTCGCAGCCCCTGGCGCCCGCTACCTCAGAGCCACAGGCCGCTTCCAACTCCCACGTGGAGCCGACTGGGCCTCTGGATACTCAAGGTATTGGACACTCAGAAATCATCCCCTCAGATGGGTCCAGAGCTGCTGAGCAGGCATCGGATTCTGAGGGTGTCTTCAGACCTACACAACTATATATTAAGCCTTCTTCAGCTTCAAATACAAAGACAAAAGCAGCTCTAAAGACAAAGAAACAAGTACAGCATTCTCCTGCTTAGACTTCCATGCCTAAAAAACAGATGCTCAAAGTGGCCGAAGACCTAATCACTTTGATCAGGGGCTCCCATCCCCCTCCTGATAAGAGGCCTAGGGAAGAGACAGAGTATGATTCTTCTGATCAGATTTCTATTTCCTCTTGATTCCTCTTCTGAACAGGATTACTCCATGCTTCCCTATGAGGAATCTGATGCTGAAGAATCCATTCCTTCAGCCTCTCCTCCTGAGGATTATTCTTTTGGGAAAACCCTGCATACCATGAGGGAGCATTTCCATTGGAAGAGCCAGGATTATTCTGAATCTAAGGAAAGGCTCAGAGACTTTCTGCTACTTCCTCAGCACAGGCCCCTTGCTATTCCACCTGTTCTAGACATTGTAGATGGTGTATTTTCAGAGTCTGGCCTGTCCCCTGACTCTTTACCCCCTGCACCCGCTAAGCCAGACAGATACTACAGGGTCCCAGATTCTCATAAATTCCTATATAAAAACCCCGCTGACCCAGAAACTATATCTCAGGGTCCCAAAGGGGTCAAAGCTTCCACTGCAAAAAACTCTGTCCCCTCTGATAGGGATTCTAGGGCTCTAGACAGATGGGGGAAAAAAGTCTACACTTCTGCTACCCTGGCTGTAAGGGCTTTAAATTGTCAGTTTCATATGCTTAAATATCAGCAATATTTAATGTCACTGCTTAAACAGAAATTGTTGACAAATACTGAATGTTCAGAGAACAAGGAATTACAGGATTTATTGCATGCAGTTGAACAAGTGGGAAAGCATACTTTGCAGTGTGGTTATGATTCACTGGAGGCCGCTTGCAGGGCCGCTGTTACAGGTTCTGTTATTAGAAGGCATGCTTGGTTAAAGGAACAGAATCTGCGTGGTCATGTTAAAGCAAAATTATTAGATGCACCATTACAGCATGATACTTTGGTACTAAAGCAGAAGAGATGTTGAAAAAAATGGAGGATAAAGCAAAATCCATGCAGACAGTGAAGGATTTTTTACAGGTACAGCCACCCAGGTTTAGCAGGAACTGGCCTTCTAAAAATTGGTCCTTTCCAGTGTCAGGCTACAAAGAGGCAGATACAGGCGTCCCAGAGGCAGATCTCCGCCCCAAGGCTCATACAGGGCTAAACAATGGGGTGCTCCTACCTCCAAAAGTGGAGATGACAAATCACAACCTTACAGGAAATAGTCCCAATGACTTTCCTCTACCAGATCCAAGCACTTTTCTTTTGGCAGCCCCCTTAGGGGGAAAACTAACACTTTTTTCATCAAGTTGGCAAATGGTTACCCAGGACAAATGGGTCCTGAACATAGTGTCCCAAGGCTACAGGTTCCATTTTCACACTCTACCAAGGTCAAAAGGTATGCCAGACCTGCCACACAATCAATGGGCAGAGGCACAAAAACAAATTACAGCCGTCATGGACATGAGGGCCATTCAGCAAGTGCCACAACAAGAGCAGGGGCAAGGATTTTACTCCAGACTTTTCCTAGTACCCAGAAAGGGCAAAACTTGGAGATCAATACTGGACCTGTCTATACTAAATACGTTTCTGGAAGTTCCAAAATTCAAGATGTTGACTCTACAGCAGCTACTGCTCATGCTGGGCAAGAAGGCTTGGCTCGTAACTTTGGACCTAAAAGAGGCATACCTACATGTCCCAATCAGACAGTCTTGCAGAAGATACCTCAGATTCATAGCTGGCTCAGTGCATTACCAATTCTCTGCACTGCCCTTTGGCTTATCTACTGTGCCCAGGGTCTTCACAAAATGCCTGGCACCAGTAATTGCATTTTGCAGACAAAAAGGAATTCAAATATATCCCTACTTGGACGACTGCCTAATTCAAGCAGAGAACAAAGACATTCTTCTAAAGCATCTGGCATTTGTAAAAATATTACTAATTGGCCTAGGGTACACAGTAAATGAAAATAAATCAAAACTAGTGTCCTCTCAAGAGATAATATTCCTGGGTGCAAGCTTAAATGCAACTGCCCAGATGGCTTATCTCACGCCAGACAAACAAAAACATCTGACTACTTACTTCAAGAAATTGGCAACAAAAACCCACTTGTCTGCAAGGAGAATCCTGCAGGCCTTGCGTTTCATGGCATCCTGCATTCTACTAATTCCATATGCCAGACTGCATATGAGGAAATTACAATGGTATCTAAAAATGCTTGGACTCAGCATTGCCACAGCCTGGAGACAGTAATTACACTCATTCCCTGCCTGCAACAGAGTTTCGATGGTGGGCAGAAGCATGTCACCGCAACAAGGATCTGCCATTCAGTCTGCCCACAGCCAGACAGACACTGACAACGGATGCATCAGATTATGCCTGGGGGGCCCATATGGCAGGAAAATGTATTCAGGGCACATGGCCTGCAAACCAGATGCATCTTCACATCAATCAAAAAGAGATGCTAGCTATTCAAAATGCCCTGACAGCTTTCAAGGACCTGCATCATCCAGGACAGTTACTGATAAAGGCAGACAACACTACGGTCATGTGGTACATAAACAAGCAGGGAGGTAAACATTCATAACCCCTCTGCAGACAAGCAGTGACCTTATGGGACACAGCATTGGCTTTTCAAGTTCACCTGCAAGCACAATTCCTGCCAGGAAAAACAAGTACTCTGGCAGAATAACTAAGCAGAAACCTCATGGATCCCCACAAATGGAAACTGGATCCACAAGTCTTCAGCATGATAATAAGGAAATAGGGATGCCCAGACATAGATCTGTTTGCCTCCCCTCACAACTGCCAATTGCAGAGATTTTGCATAAGGATTTATCACAAGCAAGCATGGAAAGTGGACGCCCTATCCTTCAGCTGGAAAAATCTAACAGTATATGCCTTTCCTCCACTGCCTCTCCTTCCCAGGGTACTCCTAAAGGTCAGACAAGAGAAGCCAAAAATGATACTGATTGCACCAGACTGGCCACGCCAGCACTGGTATCCAATCCTAAAGAACTTGTCTCAAGGTCCAGCATGGATATTGCCTCAAACTTCTTACTTGCTGACCCAACAAAACAATCAGACCCTGCACAGCCAACTCAGGACCTTAAATCTGGCAGCATGGCGGATAATGTAGCCATTCAGAACACTCCTCTTTCAAAAGCTGTTATAGATGTTATCTTGGAGGCCAGGAGGCCCAGTACCAGAAAAATATTATGCAGAGAAATGGAAGAAATTCTGTGCCTGGAACAAGGAACAAGGCATTGACACGTGTGTACCAAATACCCTCAGATTTTACAATACCTAACTGAGATGCTGAATAAAGGCCTTTCTTTCTCATCAATTAAGATTCATGCCTCTGCCATTTCAGCCCATTACAATGTGGAACCACCTATCTTTTCTCATCCTTTAATAAGGCAGTACCTCAGAGGGGCCAAAAACATTAGGCCTCCAAGGAGAGCACCAATTCCAGCCTGGGACCTCAATTATGTTTTGGAAAAACTCACACTGCCTCCTTTCGAGCCAGCATCAACAGCAGATATAAAATTCTTATCCTGGAAAACAGCTCTGCTCCTAGCAATAACCTCTGGACGGCGAGTCTCGGAGTTACAAGCACTCATGGCTGTGGAACCTTTCATAATTTTTCATCCAGACAGGGTTTCTTTGAGGACAAACCCTACATTTATGCCTAAGGTGGTGTCCAGTGTGGCCCTCAACCAAACCATTCACTTGCCTACCTTTTATCCAAATCCACAGAACAAGGGTGAGAAAATTCTGCATTCTTTGGACATACACAGGCAGCTACGCTTCTACTTGGACAGAACTAAAGCTTTCAGAAAGACTGAGCAACTTTTAGTGTCATATGCTGCAGGATCACAAGGAAAGGCTATCTCAAAACAGACGATTTCTAAATGGATAGGTCATTGCATCTGTTTCTGCTATTCTCAACATGGCAAATCAGTGCCTAAGGGCATTAGGCCTCATTCCACCAGAGCAGCAGCCACTTCAGCAGCCTTCCTCAGAAGAGTACCAACCAAATATATCTTAGAGGCTGCAACCTGGAGTTCATTGCACACCTTCACAAAGCACTACCACTTACCTCTTTACTCTAAGTCCACAGCAGGCTTTGCCACTGCAGTCCTGCAGGGCCTCATAGCCTCTCCTAATCCTATTTAGCCCAGCCACCCATCCTCAGCTTTGTGATTCAACTCAAGAGTAATGACTGCAACAGTGAAACATGATGAACATAGTACAGTTGTGTACCTACCATAAATGTAGATGTTCGAGTGTATTCACTGTTGCAGTCCAGGTTACCCACCCACCATCCCCCTTTTCTTTGCTGGCTCTTATCTGCACTTCTCTGTCCTATACAACCTATTTGGTGTATTTGCTTGTAGATGAAGGAAATGTTATTTTTGTGCATGCATTTTTATTGACATATTTGTCAGCCTACCAATATTGGGCCACCTGACATGTGGGGCAAGAAAAACTGAAGAAAATGGCATCAGCTGCATCTTTTATACCCCTGGCACACTGATGTCAGGGAAGATGCAACAGCAACTGACGCCGGACCTAGACTTTGGAATTCTAGCCAACTGAGGGTAGCCTGCCAGCAGGATAACCCAAGAGTGATGACTGCAACAGTGAATACACTCGAACATCTACATTTATGGTAGGTACACAACTGTACTTTTTGAGTAGCCATGAAGGTACTAGTACTTCCTCCAAATCCTCAAAATCCAAGTCTTCAGATAAGGTTTCAAAAAAGGCTAAGATTTCAGAAGGACGGTCATCGGTTCCACAGTCATCGGAACTGAGTGTACCTTTGATTCGGAGCCAGCTCTCAGTATTGGAGCCGGTCTCTGAAGTTCCTTCTTCACCTCTACTCCAGTCTGCACCTTCGGTGCATTCAGCTAAGTCCTCAGTCAGCCTTTCAGATTTGGACATGGATCGGCTAGTGCAGAAGCTTTTACAGGCACCAGGACTTGCCAAATTGTTGTCGGCCCCAACCAGCTCGTCTGTACCGAAGACCATGGAACTGGATTTGTCTACTCCTCCTCTGAGCCGTACTGGACTCTCGGAGCCGAAGGAAATTGAACCAATGGTGGTCGAACCCTTGGAGCCGATACCCGCACCGGTATTATCGGCTCCATCTACTCGAATGTCCAAGGCGCCGACCGAGGGCTCTAGCAGGCGACGCTCTCCCATCAGGTCCGGGGAGGATAGTCGCACCGACTTGTCGGTGCCGACTCTTCCTCTCGGGGCTTCGGCTCCTACCTCAGGTTCGGAGCCCAGGGTTTCGGTGCAGGAGGTTCGGACGGTACTCTGGGGTCCGTCCACTCCTTCTCGTCGGAGCCATGGTGCCTTCGATGCTATGAGGAGAGTTTTGTCTCCAAAGACAACATCAGCATTGGTTCAGCTTTCCCTCTCCCCTCAGGCTCCGGTGTCTGCTTCTTCATCTATCGGTCCCTGTAAGCGTAGAGACCCCGAGCCTCAAGTACCCCCACAGGGCGTCCCCTGCTCTTCTGAGACCTCCCCAGATCCCCCCACTGAGGAGGTGCCCAGGAAGAGACTGTGCAAGAGGAGGCACTTAGACTCCCCACAGGAGTCTTTGACATCTGATACAGACTTAGATGAGTCAGAAGAGTCCCCTCGATCCCCCTCTGAGGATATCTCCTTTGCAGCGATACTAGAGATCCTTAGTCAGAGGGGCGATTGGCAGTCCAAGACCCTAGCTGAGGATGAGTCCGTGCTCTTGAAGATTTTTGGGTCTCAACCTTCCACTTCTTGGGTGTCTCCGCCTTATGACGAGCTCATGGAACTGATCTCCCGTAAGGCGTGGGAGTCACAGGAGGCCATGGAACCTGTCCCTTGTAGACCCAATAAATTCATATCTGCCCCTGTGGACAAGCCATTTTTGACAAAGGGAGTGCCAGTTGATGCCATGGTGGTAGCTGCAGCCACCAAAAAAGAAGTATCTGAGACATCCTCTTCTATCCTATTCTTATTCCTAACAGAGATTCTAGGGTTATGGATAGATATGGGAAGCGCATGTTTAGTTCAGCGACTTTTTCTTTGCGATCACTGAACTACTTTACCCATTTTACAAGACTACAGAGAGACCTCTTGAAAGAGCTAGGAGATACTCTCCAAGGTACGGTAGCTGCAGGAGTGGCCGACAAAGTCAACGCCCAACTCGTTACCCTAAACTCAGTGGTGAACTCATCCATGCGTCTCATATCCTATGCAGCTGATGGTTCGAGTAGAGCCGCTAGTTCGGGCATTGCTCTTCGAAGGCAAGCCTGGCTGCATCTCTGTTCCTTTGAGGAACCCTTTAAGTCTTCCTTTATTAATACCCCATTCGATGGCTCATCACTGTTTGGGCCCAAAGTAAAGGAAACTTTAAGCAGGTGTGAGCAGGAAGGCAAGACCTTATCGGCCGTTGGAATCCGTTTTTCAACCCCTACTCGGCCCTACCCCAAGGGCCCTAGGGGAGGGAAAATGTGGTTGCGAAAAAGTCAGGCAGCCTTTCAGGACACACGTGGAGAAATCCCCTCTAGAGGCAGAGGAGGGGGTTATAATGGATGATGCCGCCCCCGTGGCAGAGGGGGTCCACAGCAACAGGGTGACGGGAGTCAGTTCTCCGGTCAGTCCTACCAGTGCCTCTGAAAGGGGGCCCGATTGTTTGGCTCTGGAGGCAGTCGGGGGTTGCTGGTCTTTGTACTCAGAAGCCTGGCTAAACATAACATTGGATACTTGGGTACAAAGCATCATTTCCAGAGGATATTTCATACCATTCTTTTCCCCTCTCATTCCTGTAAAGAGAATCCCAGATGTTCCACCCAGTCTCAGGGAACAAGCAATCGTAGAGGTCCGCAGATTACTCGAAAAAGAGTCATCCAACCAGTCCCAGCAGACCAAGTCGGATTCGGAACTTACTCAAGATTTGTTTTGGTACCAAAGAAAACAGGGGACTGGAGACCTATCTTGGTCCTCAGCAGACTCATCCAGTTCGTAAAGAAAGAGAAGTTCCGAATGGTCACGCTTCAGTCCATTCTTCCCTTCCTAGGGAAAGGCAATTGGATGTGCTCTATAGATCTCAAGGACACGTACTATTACATAAAGATAAACAGATGCTCCAGAGATCATCTGCGTTACCAGTTTCGAGCCCTGCCCTTTGGTCTCACTACAGCCCCCAGAGTGTTCACCAAATGCATGGCAGTGGTCACGGCTCACCTGAGACATCTAGGATTCCAGGTGTTTCCATACCTAGACGATTGGCTCCTCACCGGTACCACCAGGCATCAATAGACTCGGGCAGCACAATACACTCTGACACTCTGCCATCAATTAGGCATTACAATCAACATCGAAAAGTCTGCCTTATCGCCATCACAGCATACCATTTTTATAGGAGCAGAGTTAGATACCTCAACTACCACTCTACGTCTCCCTATTGAAAGAGTCTCTCTTCTCCGCCAAAATTTCAGCTCACTGGTGTCAAAGAACAAAGCTACAGCAGCGGAGGTATTGAAGGTACTAGGTTTGATGGCGTCCTGGCTATACCACTCGCAAGGATGCATATGCAAATTCTTCAATGGCTCCTCTTTGCTCAGTGGTCTTACCAGAAACTACCTAGGCACAAGATTCTTATCACGGATTCTTGCAGGAGAGACTTTTGGTGGTGGTTGACGTCTCTTCATGTCACAATTGGAAGGCCCTTTGTCCCCCCCCCCCAGTAGCCACTGTGACCACAGACGCTTCCCTGATAGGGTGGAGGGGCATTATCAGGGAAAGACTGCCCAAGGCACATGGACAGATCAAGAATCACATCTGCACATCAATGTTCTAGAGTTGAGAGCGGTACTTCTGGTGTTGCAGTACTTTCAGGACTCTCTCCCTCTAGGGATTATTGTAATTCAGACCGACGACATGTCAGTAGTCTGGTACTTGAACAAGCAGGGCGGAACCAAGTCTTACCCCCTTTGTCAAGAAGTCCTCAGGGTCTGGCAATGGGTTGTGTCATCCCAGCATTTTCTGTTAGCAACGCACATCCTGGGGATATCCAATGTGATAGTGGACAAGCTAAGCAGGGCAATATTACTCCCTCACGAGTGGTCTCTCAAACAACAGGTTGCGGAGTTGATTTTCCGCAAATGGGGCCAGCCTTGCTGTGACCTTTTTGCCAGCCACATCATTTCAAAATGCAGAAACTACTTTGCCCTAATACCACCTCCCGGTCATCCCCGAGAGATGCACTATTGCACGATTGGCCCCCGGGTCTCCTTTATGCATTTCCACCCTTCCCATTAATACCCAGATTTTTACAGAAAGCAAAATCACTGAGAAGGACTGTTATACTCATAGCCCCCTACTGGCCTTGACAGATTTGGTTTCCATTTCTCCACCATCATCTGTTGGAAGATCCATGGATACTGGACCCAATTCCGGACCTTCTGACTCACCCGTCAGGGGACCTTCATCCTTCTCTGCAGTCCCTGAAACTGACTGCTTGGCTAATCCACTTCCCCTAATTGCCAGGCTTCATTCAATTTCAGAAGATACAAGACAGATTCTCTTGTCTTCTCACAAGCCGTCTACCAGGAAATTATATAGCAGTAAATGGAAAAGGTTCTCAGTTTGGGCCAATGCGCAGAACATTGACCCTTTCCGAGCTTCGCTATCTTCGATTTTGGAATTTTTTACAAAAATTTTTAAGGAAGGGGCAGCAGCTGCTACAGTTGGAGTTCAGTTAGCTGCTATCTCAGATTTTCACCTTGGTCTTGGTGGTTCACATTTTATGAGCCATAAATTATCTAAAACCTTCCTTAAAGGCGTTCTTCATATGAGACCGCCGATCAAAATTCCCTTTTCCTCCCTGGAATTTAAACCTTATGCTGTCTCAAATTATTCTTCCTCCTTTTGAACCAGCTTCTTCTTGTGATTTGAAATTTTTATCTTGGAAAACAATATTTCTTGTGACCATTACGTCTGCCCACAGTGTGTCAGAACTTCAAGCATTATCTATCAGACCACCCTACATGATCTTCCATGCTGATAGAATATCTCTTAAAACAAACCCCTCATTTTTACCTAAAGTCTGTTCCGAGTCAAGTATCAATCAGGTCATTGAACTGGCAGTCTTTTTCCCCAACCACTCTAGCAAATTGGAATATATGCTGCACAAACTTGATGTTCACAGACAGCTAGGATTTTATCTTGACAGAACTAAGGATATTCGGAAATCAGACCAACTTTTTGTATCCTTCTCAGAAGCTAGAAAAGGCAATCCAGTGGCTAAAACGACCTTATCCAAATGGTTATCCAATTGTATATCCTTTGTTTATGAAAATGCGAGCATGCCTTTAACGCACAAACCAAAAGCTCATTCTACCAGAGCTGTCTCTACCTCTTCTGCTTTTCAAGCTAAATTGCCCCTTGACATTATTTGTGCTGCAGCCACTTGGTCTAAGCCTCATACCTTTATTACACATTACAAAGTAGATAAGGCTTCAAGGGACAGGTCTTCCTTTGGTTCTATGGTACTGAAAACATACTCCCATGAGCCACCCAGGGTTGAGGGTGCTAGGGACGCCACCCATCAGTGAGAATAAACTGCGAGATCTAACATCTTCACATATAGAATTTATGTACTTACCATAACGTTCCATGTGAGTTGTTTATCTCACCTTTATTCTCACGTCCCTTCCTCCTTCCCCCTCCTGGCTGACTGTTGACTTAGAGGCTAGTACCATCCTGGTTATTCAATATTTCTTCTTCCCCTTTGGGAAGTGTCCTGGTAGATATATAGATAAGACGGTATGTATATATTGTATATATGTATATATATGTATATACTGTTGTTCGCATTAAACAAGATCTGAGGTAATTCCAGCAGTGCATTGTGGGATAAGGGGCTTGGTCTCGAGCTACTGGCAAACCTTGAGCTTGCTATCGGCCGTGTCGGAGCCGAGGATCGGCTCCGAACCCATCAGTGAGAATAAAGGCGAGATAAACAACTCACATGGAACGTTATGGTAAGTACATAACTTCTATTTAGACAAGTTCGAACCTTGTTTCAGATAAGTGCCCCATTGGGGTTTTTCTTTCTTACCTTTTGGCTACTGTGTGTTTTTGTGGTTACATGTCAGCTAGGAAGGGCAAGTGTCTTTATGAGAATCTATTGGGGATGGTGCTAAAAAATTTTATTTTATTTATTTAACATTTGTTGACTGGAAAAGTTTGACTAGGACAGAGCCTATTTTCAGCGGAGACCCAGGGAGAAATGCTCCAGATGCATGTCTTTGGATTGTAAGAGGAAACCGGAGTACCCAGAGGAAACCCACGCGAATGCAGGAAGAACATGCAAACTCCACACAGAAGGCACCCCAGCCAAGAATTGAACCAAAGAACCTCTTGCTTTATAGTGACAACATTAACCACTGCACCATTGCGCTGCCCAAGTAATACCCGGTCTTCGAAAAAAGTTGTACTTACAAAGTAAGGGTGTCTCTGTGGGTTCACCGTGTGGGAGTCTGTTCGTCATTATCGTAATGGTCCAGTGGGAGAAGAAATATTTTTCCCTTCAGAATTGTTTTCCTATTCTAGATTTTATACCTGATTCCTGGATGATATGTTTATCCTCTGTGATGAGGACAGAGAAGACATCCCAACATTTATCAACTACAGAGTTTTTAAATTTTACACGTGAATGTAGCAATGACCAGATTGCCTATTTCGATATCTTCTTAATGAAAGATACAACAAATCAGATGTTTGTGTCTGAAATTTATAGAAAGGCCACTTATTGTAACAGTTTCCTTCACTTTGCCAGCTCTCATCCATTAAGTCAAAAGAGAGCGATAGTGAAGGGACAGTTTGTTTGGGTCGCAAGAATGATGACAGTTGATGAAACTTTTTGGGATGAATGTCAGAGGTTGAAGGACTTGTTTAAAGTAAGAGGGTAACCAAATGACTTCATTTTCATCTTAATGTATGAAGTCATGAATAAATGAGAACAAAAGTTATTTAATCCAATTTTGGGAAATAAGAAGGCTGTCTGCCACAACAGTGGGAATTGGACTAAGGGGACTGAAACTGCTACTACCCAGCCTTCAACCACACCCTAAAGTCAGAGGACTTTTAAGTGTGCCTTTATTACCACTTTTACAACTGACAGTATGGCAATAAAGGACATTTTGGAAAAAAATTGGCCCATCTTAATGAGTGAGCAGGGGATAATCAAAAATGTTGGCTCACATCCACATGTGGTATATAAAAGGGGGAAGAATTTAAAGGCAGTGTTCGAAAAAGGGTTGAGTATACCCAAGGTAATTAACACCAACAACCCTAGAATGTTCAAGGGGCGGGGATTGTCTTCAGTGTCAACATATTGTTGTTAAGAAGGATTGCTTTATCTCTACCCATGAAATCACAATTAGAGAGCATTTCGACTGCAATACAAAACATATGGTATACTATGCACATTGTTCAGCATGTACCTGCTTTTACCAATTTACATTGGTAAAATGGAGAGAAGACTCAGGGAGAGAGTCTATGAACATATTTATAACATTAAAAAACAGAAAAATACAAGTGCACTGTTTAAACATGTACAGCAAAACCCTACCTATTGTTTTAAATTCATCATACTTGAATAAATTGCAGTGAATGAAAGGGGAGGACATTGGATTTTAACCCTTGAAATGCATGAACTGTATTGGCAACTATATATGAATGCTGATCTTCAGCCAGGTTTAAATGAAAATGTATCAGTAGCTTGCTTGTTAAAACTAAGAGCCCAACAGAGATAGCAAATGTACTGTATTTAAGTTGGCTTTATTGAGGAGCAACATTCAGTGTTAAGTTTGAACGTATAAATATTTATAAAAGCTAACTTTTTGGGGTGGTGCTGAGCTGGGTGCTGTGGTGAGGCATCTGGAGCCTGTTGGCTTGCCCCAGATGAAAGTTGAACCTTGCATCTTTTGCTTGTGGGGTGGATACCTTGAATGCTAAGCTAATCTCACAACATTGTGTCATTCAAGTTTTGTAAACTGCTATGAAGTAATAGTGTTTTATGAATTGGGTGGAGCTTTTGGGAGGCTTGAAAATCACATGTTTTTATTAAGTGATTTTTATTGGTCTAAAATACTTTTTAAGCAAGAGTATAATTTGATTGCTTGTCTGATGAAGTCTTTCACATAAGACAAAAGTGCTCATCACTTATTGTATAAGTAAAAGGATTGGATTTAAAATCTACAAGCTGGTTATGAGGCTAAAGGCCCTAAAGTCCTTACAAGCCTAGCCATATGTATCCTGAGTTTTAGTTTTTAATTTATCATTTTCATTTCTAGATAATTAACCAGTTGATTGTTCACAATTGAGTCATGTGACTTTCATTGTTAGTATTTATTAGAGATAGTTTCTGAATGTGGTCAGATGTTCATCGTGTTTCACTGTTGCAGTCATTACTCTTGGGTTATCCTGCTGGCAGGCTACCCGCAGTCGGCCTGAATTCCAAAGTCCTGTCCGGCGTCGGTTGATGTCGCCTCTTCCCTGACGTCAGTGCGCCAGGGGTATAAAAGATGCAGCCGACGCCATTTTCTTCAGTTTTTCTTGCCACGCGGTGCCCAAAGCAAAAGCAGTTCGCAAGTGCCGGTCAGCCGACTCCTGGGATTTTCAAATCCGAATTTTAGAACTGAAGTCTTCATTAAAGCTAGGTACCCTGTTGGGGAAACTTTTTTTGTGCTCCAGTCCAATGTCAGAAAAAGTTAACAATTGTATTTCTTGTGGGAAGCAAATACCTCATAAGGATTTTCACTCTTATTGTATTCCTTGCCTAGGCCCTGACCACGAGGTTGCTAGCTGTCGGTTTTGTGCTAGATTTAACCAACACACTATTAATTGTCGGTTCGATTTTGCATTTCATTACTTTGGCCGAAGGTTTAATTATATAATGCCGTCAGAACAGCTGACGACTGGAGTTTACAGAAAACACAAGGACAAGGAAAAGGATATAGGCATCTGAGGTTCAAAACCGACGACGAGGCCTCTGTTAGGCCATTCGCCGGTTCTCAGTGAGGCGCTTTCCCAGCCCCTGGCGCCCGCTACCTCAGAGCCACAGGCCGCTTCGACTCCCACGTGGAGCCGACTGGGCCTCTGGATACTCAAGGTATTGGACACTCGGAAATCATTCCCTCAGATGGGTCTGGAACCGCTGAGCAGGCATCGGCTTCTGAGGGTGTCTTCAGACCTACACAGTTATATGTTAAACCATCTTCAGCTTCAAAGACAAAGACTAAAGCAGCTCTAAAGACAAAGAAACAAGTACAGCATTCTCCTACTCTAAAAAACAGATGCTTAAAATGGCCGAAGACCTAATTACTTTGATCAGGGGATGTTCATCGTGTTTCACTGTTGCAGTCATCACTGCAGGGTTCTCCCCTGCCGGCAGGCAGTCCTCGGTCGGCCAGAATCCCAAAGTCTGGGTCCGGCGTCGGCTGCTCAGCCATGCTCCCTGACGTCAGTGTGCCAGGAGTACAAAACTGGCAGCCGACGCCATGTTCTCCAGTCTTTCTTGCCGTGCGGTGAAAGCAGTTCGCAAGTGCCAGTCGGCTGACTCCTGACAATTTTTTCTTACGCACTTCAGTCCGAAGACTTTCTTCTCTTTTTCAAAGCTAAATACCCCGTTGGGGAAACTTTTTTTTTGCTCCAGTCCGATATCAGAAAAAGTTAATAATTGTATTTCATGTGGGAAGCAAATATCTCATAAGGATTTTCATTCTTACTGTATTCCTTGCTTAGGCCCTGACCACGACGTAGCTAGTTGTCGGTTTTGTGCTAGATTTAATCAACGCACGATTAAACAAAGGTACGATTTTGCATTTCATTATTTCGGTAGGCGATTTAATTGCAAAATGTCGTCGGACACGCTTCCAACTACCGGAGTTCACAAACGAAGTAAGGATAAAGACAGGCCTCCGAGGTCCAGAACAGATGATGTTGAACAAGCAGAGCCAGCTTCAGGTTCGGCCGTCATCAGTGAGGCGCTTTTGCAGCCCCTGTCGTCGGCCATTTCGGAACCGATGGCCAAAACGGATTCCCACGAGGAGCCAACTAGGCCTTTGAATATTTCAGTTGCAGGACCTTCGGACAATGCTCCTTCGGATGGGTCCAGAGCTGCTGTGCAGGTACCGGCTTCCGAGGGGGTTTTCAGGCCTACACAGCTCCTGATAAAGGCAAAGCCAAAGACAAAGGCAAAGACTCCTTCCAAATCAAAGACTACAGCCCAGGCCTCTTCTGATCCGGGACCCAAGTCTCAGAAACAGTTACTTAAGATGGCGGAGGACTTACCTTACTATGATTAGGGGTTCACATCCCCCTCCAGATAAAAGGCCAAGGCAGGAATTGCATTATGATTCTTCTGATCAGGCTTCTGTTTCTTCAGTGTCTTCTTCTGACCAGGATTATTATTTCCCTCCTTATGAGGATTCTGATGCTGAGGAATCCATTCCTTCAGCTTCTCCCCCTGAGGATTTTTCCTTTGGGGAAACTTTACATGAAATGAGGGAACATTTTCACTGGGAAGGACAGGAGTACTCGGAATCTAAGAAAAGACTTAGGGATTTTCTTCTTCTTCCCCAACATAGACCCCTGGCTATCCCTCCTATTTTGGATGTTGTGGATGATGCCTTTTCTGAGGCTAACTTAACTCCCGACTCTTTTCCTCCAGCTCCTGTTAAGTCAGACAGATATTATAGGGTACCTGATTCCCACCAGTTTTTATACAAGAATCCTACTGCTGATCCTGAAACCATTTCTCAGGGCCCTAAGGGAGTTAAGGCCGCTTCTGCTAAAAATCCCATTCCCACAGAGAAGGATTCCAGAGCTTTAGAAAGATGGGGCAAAAAAGTGTACACTTCTGCAACTTTATCTATTAGGGCTTTAAACTGTCAATTTCATATGCTGAAATACCAGCAATTTCTACTGTCTGTTTTGAAACAAAAGCTAACTTCCAATGTGAGAGTGTTCAATCTCGCCGTTTGTTCTTACACACGGGTTCAGAGCCGATCCTCGGCTCCGAGTCGGCCGCATAGCAAAGCTCTGCATCTAAGAGAAGCTCGAGACCAGGCTATATCCCACAATCCTCCCTGCCATTACTCAGATCTAGTTTGCCACTGCAACAGGTCACATCGCTACAGAGAGCTCGGACCAGAGATTAGTTGTCAAACAGATAAGATAGTCTTTTTTTTCTTCTTTTTATTCTTTCAAAAGTTATTATTCTCCTATAGTTTTTTGTGGATATTTATATTTTATATACTATAGTGTGTTTGTGTGTATTTTATAGTTAGTTTTTCTATAGGTTTCCCTTTGGGGCCTACCCTTTCCTAACTGTAAATTCCTTTAAAATTAAACTATTACTCCTTTTAAGTTATGTCTGAAAAAGCAAAGAGTGGTTTCAAAAGGTGTCAATGTGGACAGAAAATGTCCATCACTGACAACCACACTTCCTGCGTCTACTGTCTTGGCCCTCTCCACTTGCAAGAGGATTGCTCTATTTGCCATTCCTTCAGTGGGAGGGTCATGACAGATAGACGCAGGAAACTTACTGATAGGGGGCTTCTTAAGCCTGCCTTCCAAGAGGCCTTGGAGAAGTCTGACCAGGCTTCTAAGTCTTCAAAGGGGTCAAAGATGTCGGAGCCCATGTCATCGGCTCCGAGTACATCTTCTAGAGTTCGACCGCCAGTTCCACAGACTTCGGGGCCGAGCGTCGAACGTTTGTCTCTCACTGAGCCCCAGGTCTTGGAACCGGTGTCGGAACTACCGCCACCTTCTATTCTTCGGTCGGTGCCATCTTCGGCCCCTTCCACCCGATCTTCCAGACCATTATCTGATACTGATGTGGATTGTGTCGTGCAGAAACTTAAGGAGAACACGGCCCTTTCCAAATTGATTGCAGTTTCCTCCCAGTTGGTGTCGAAACTAGAAGGCCTTCCGTTATCTCCAACAGGTCCTCCTTCGAGACCCATCCAGTCTTTGGAGCTGGAAGAGGATGAGCCGATGATAGTGGAGCCCTCTGTGCCGAAACCGTCCATTGCACGATCGACACCATTTACCTCGACTCCATCGGAACCGATAGGTGAGTCGCGGAGTCGACGATCTCTCCTTGGTTCCGGGACCGAGAGTCGTACCGACCTTTTGGTTCCGACTCTCCCTCTCCGGGCCTCGGCGCAGATCGGCTCGGCTCCATCCTCGGGGTCGAGACCCATGGGCCCCGTGTCTCGGATTCTTCCATGTTCTTCGGAACCGGGGGAGTCCTCGACCCGAGGTTCAGGGGTTTTTGACCTTATGAGGAAGGTTTTGTCTACACAGACGACCACTACATCGGACGCATCTTCTCCCTCCCTTAAGGAGCCGCTCTCTGTTTCTGTTCCCATGACACATCCAAAGCGTGGAGCACCATTGTCTCAGCCATCCCTAGAGGATGCCCCCTGTTCCTCTGAGGCCTCACCGGAATCCCCCTCCGATGAGGTCCCGAGGAAAAGATTGTGCAAGAGGAGGCACTTAGACTCCCCACAGGAATCTCTAACTTCTGACACTGACTTGGATGAGTCAGAGGGGTCCCCAAAATCCCCCTCCAAGGATGTCTTATTTGCGGACATCTTGGAGATATTAAAACAGAGGGGTGATTGGCAGTCCCTAGTCCCCACTGAGGACGAGTCGGTGTTGTTGAAGGCATTTGGTGCTCAACCTTCTACCTCCTGGGTTACTCCGCCCTTCGATGAGTTAATGGATTTAATTGCTCGAAGGGCATGGGATACACCGGACACAGTCGAACCGGTCCCTCGAAAACCAAGTAAATTTATTACTGCCCCCCAGGACAAGACCTATCTCACAAAAGGAGTCCCCGTTGACGCTATGGTGGTGGCCGCAGCCACTAAAAGGGAGATGTCAGAGTCTTCCTCTTCTGTTCATCCTCCTAATAAGGATTCTAGGACTATGGACAGATACGGGAAGCGCGTTTTTAGTTCAGCGACTTTTTCCATGCGTTCGCTAAACTATTTGACACATTTTACACGACTACAGAGGGATCTCATCAAGGAGCTGAGAGATACCCTCCAGGGTAACACAGATGCTGCTGTTTCAGATAAGGTGACAGCACAACTTAACACCCTTACCTCCGTAGTGAACCCGTCCATGAGGCTCATCTCGTATGCGGCTGAAGGGTCGAGTAGACGGTCAGCTTCAGCGATTGCTCTCTGAAGACAATCCTGGATCTTGACTGTGCTCTTTGTGGAAGCCTTCAAGTCTTCTTTCGCGCCCCTTTGATGGTGCCACTCTTTTTGGGCCCAAAGTGAAAGAGACATTAACTCGGTGTGAGCAGGAAGGAAAGACTCTGTCTGCTGTCGGAGTCCGTTTTTCCGTTCCATTCAGACCGTACCCCAAAGGGCAACGAGGCGGAAAAATGTGGTTCCGTAGAACGCAGGGATCTTCCCAGGCCACACAGAGTGAACCCCCCCCCCGAGGCAGGGGGGGGGGCAGACATGGAAGACGCCGACCCGGCGGCAGAGGTCCCGCAGAACCAAGGCGACAGGGATACTATCCTGGTAAGCCTTTCCAGCACTCCTGAATGGGGGCCCGACTGTCCTGCTCTGGAGGCAGTCGGGGTCGCTTGGCTTTATACCCACAGGCCTGGCAAACTCTCACCTCAGACTCCTGGGTAAAAAGCATTGTAACCAGAGGATACAAAATACCCCTTATGTCAACTCCACCCCAACAAAGAAGGTCTCCAGATGTGCCACCCCGTCTGCGAGGCCAAGCAGCAATAGAAATTTCAAAGCTGCTCAAAAGAGTCATTCAGCCAGTCGGCGGACCAAAAGGATCGGAACTTACTCAAGGTTCTTTTAGTTCCGAAAAAGACAGGGGACTGGAGACCCATTTTGGATCTCAGCAATCTCAATACCTTCGTGAAGAAGGAAAAGTTCCGGATGGTCACGCTTCAATCCGATCCTTCCATTTTTACAGAAGGACGACTGGATGTGCTCGATAGATCTCAAGGACGCGTACTACCACATCAAGATGGCCAGAACGTCCAGAGATCACCTGCGCTTCCGGCTGGGAGTCAGTCATTTTCAATTTCAAGCCCTGCCCTTTGGGCTCACCTCAGCCCCCAGGGTATTCACCAAATGCATGGCAGTGGTAGCGTCTCACTTGAGATGTCTAGGATTCCGGGTGTTTCCCTATCTGGACGACTGGCTCCTCACCACCACCACCGAGCGTCTCCTCATACAAGCAAGAAACTATACAGTCAACCTTTGTTCCCACCTAGGGATTTCCATAAACTTCAAAAAATCTGTCTTACTGCCCTCACAGCACATTTCATTTATCGGAGCGGACCTAGATACGCGTTTAACATTGGTAAAGCTCCCTCAAGTGAGGGCTTCATCCCTCAAGGAACAGGTTCTTCTTCTGCTGCAATGCAGGAAAACCCCGGCCAAATTGGTGTTGAAAGTTTTGGGGCTCATGGCAGCGTCCCTGATTGCGATTCCCATGGGAAGGTTGCACATGAGGCTCCTCCAATGGCTGCTGTTCACGCAGTGGTCGTTCCAACAGTTACCCCTAAAGTACGAGATCCTGATAACAGATTCTTGCAAGCGAGACCTCTCATGGTGGGTTTCCAGCCAGGATCTCACTATGGGTCGTCCATTTGTTCTACCAAATCTGACAGCCACTATAACCACGGACGCTTCCCTGATAGGGTGGGGGGGACTTTTTCAGAGAAGAACAGTCCAAGGGGAATGGTCCAACATCGAGTACAACCTGCACATAAATGTTCTGGAAATGAGGGCGGTGTTCTTGGCGTTGCAACACTTTCAAACCCTCCTACCTCTAGGGACAGTAGCAGTTCAGACAGACAACATGTCTGTAGTCGGGTACATAAACAAACAAGGGGGAACCAGATCTTACCCATTATGCAGAGAGGCCATGAGAATTTGGCAATGGGCAGAGTCCACAGGTCGCTTTCTGATAGCAACGCACATCCCGGGGTCATCCAACGTCATTGCGGACAGGTTGAGCAGAGCCATCCTGTTACCTCACGAGTGGTCCCTCAAAGTACAAGTGGCGGAAAGAATTTTCCGCAAATGGGGCCAGCCTTGCTGCGATCTATTCGCCTCCCCGATGAATACCAAATGCAGAAGCTATTTAGCCCTTCTACCCCTCAGGGATGTCCCCAGGACGCACTGATACGATTGGCCCCGGGTCTCCTATATGCATTCCCACCTATCCCCTTGATTCCCAGATTTCTCCAGAAAGCCATGAATCTGGAAAGGACAATTATACTCATAGCCCCATTCTGGCCTCGACAGATATGGTTCCCCTTTCTTCGAGCCCATCAAACAGAGGAACCTTGGATCCTGGACCCAGTACCAGATCTACTGACACATTCGTCGGGAGTTCCTCACCCATCTCTTCTATCCCTCAAACTAGCAGCTTGGCTGCTCCACTTCCCCGCCTAGCCATTTCTGATCTTCTTTCTCCGGCAGTGCAGCACATTTTGGTTGCCTCTCATAAGGCTTCCACCACAAAACTTTACAACAATAAATGGAAACGCTTTGTGTACTGGGCATCTAGTCAACACTTGGACCCCTTGGTTGCTCCTTTACATAAAATTCTAGAATTTCTTTCCATCCTTTTCCATGAAGGGGCCTCTACTTCCACATTAAGAGTGCAGTTGGCTGCCATATCCAACTTCCATGTTGGTGAGGACGGTTCTTCTATTATGTCCCACAGGCTTTGTAAAGCTTTTATGAAAGGTTCCTTCCATCTTCGACCTCCCATCAGAGACCCTTTATTCCCATGGAATTTAAATTTGTTGTTGTCACAACTAATGTTACCACCTTTCGAACCAGCCTCTTCTTGCCCCCTGAAGTTTCTGTTGTGGAAGACTCTTTTTCTTGTAGCGGTTACTTCAGCTCGGAGAGTGTCAGAGCTGCAAGCACTGTCTATTAAACCGCCTTACTTAATTTTTCACTCAGATAGAGTTTCTTTACGAACAAATCCGTCCTTCCTTCCTAAGGTATGTTCTGTCATAAATATTAATCAGTCCATTGAACTCCCTACTTACTTCAAGAACCATACCAGCAAGTTGGAATATATGTTGCACAAGTTAGATGTCCACAGACAACTCAGATTTTATTTAGACAGGACTAAAGACTACAGAAAAACAGATCAACTTTTTGTTGCATTTGCAGACAATGTAAAGGGCATGGCAGTTACAAAACGTACGCTTTCTAAATGGCTTACTGATTGTATAGCCTTTGTGTATTCTAAGTCAAATCAGGCCTTACCCACCAAACCAAAAGGCCATTCTACTAGGTCCGTCTCCACTTCCTTGGCTCATGCAGCTCGCCTGCCTTTGGACACGATTTGTGCAGCAGCCACGTGGTCTAAACCACATACTTTCATCGCTCATTATAGGGTTGACAAAGCCTCCAAAGATAGGACATCCTTTGGTTCCACTGTGCTCAGGAACGTTCTTCCATGAGTCACTCAGGGTGACGGAGCTAGGGACGTTACCCGTACAAACGGCGAGATTGAACACTCTCACATAAAGAAGTTATGTTCTTACCATAACGTTCCATGTGGAGTGTTCATCTCGCCTTTGTTCTTACATTCCCCCCCTTCCCTCCCTCACGTGTTTGGAAGAACGAGTAGGACTAGAGTCTGGTCCACATGTCTTTACCTCTTCCGGGTATGTTTCGTTAACCCTAGTTGGTTTGTCAGTGAGATGGGGTCTCTAAATTTTTTCTTTTGTGGCAGTATATAGCCTTAGCACCTCAGGGTTATTGTTATTCTGGTTTGCTTGCAAACTAGATCTGAGTAATGGCAGGGAGGATTGTGGGATATAGCCTGGTCTCGAGCTTCTCTTAGATGCAGAGCTTTGCTATGCGGCCGACTCGGAGCCGAGGATCGGCTCCGAACCCGTGTGTAAGAACAAAGGCGAGATGAACACTCCACATGGAACGTTATGGTAAGAACATAACTTCTTTTTTCCGCTTGTGCAGATAATAAGGAATTACATGATTTAATGCATGCCACTGAGCAAGTACGGAATCATGGTTTACACTGTGGTTTTGATGCCTTGGAGGCTTCTTTTAGGGCTGCTGCCTCTGGCACAGTCATTAGAAGACATGCTTGGTTAAAGGAACAGAACTTGCCGGATCAAGTAAAAGCTAAGTTACTGGATGCTCCTGTTCAGCATAACGTTTTGTTTGGATCTAAGGCTGAAGAGTTGATTAAGAAGATGGAGGACAAGGCAAAATCCATGCAAACGGTTAAGGATTTCTTACAAGTACAGCCACCCAGATTTAGTAGGAATTGGCCTACAAAAAATTGGTCCTTTCCCAACTCAGACAGGCCTCAGAGGGGTAGATACAGACGCACCCGAGGAAGGCCCCAAACTCAGACCTCCTACAGACCAAGACAGTGGACTGCTTCCACCCCTTGGGGTGGAGAGGACAGATCTCAAGCTCATAGAAAACAGGCTAAATGACTCCCTCTGCTGGGCTGCAGGAACTTCTTGCCTGGAAGCCCCTCTCGGAGGAAAACTCTCTTTTTTCCACTTAAATTGGACTCATATAACCCAAGACAAGTGGGTTCTGGATGTGGTTTCAAGAGGTTACAAATTCCATTTTCATACCCTACCAAGACCAAGCGGATGGCCGGATCTACCAAAACATCAATAGGTAGAGGCCTTAAACCAGGTGGAAGCCCTCTTGGCTATGAGGGCCATAGAACTAGTTCCTCTTTCAGAAATGGGACAAGGTTTTTACTCAAGGCTCTTTCTAGTCCCCAGAAAGCAAAATTCATGGAGACCCATTCTGGATCTGTCAGTCTTGAACACTTTTCTCGAGATACCAAAATTCAAGATGCTTACTCTGCAGCAGCTTCTGCCAATGCTGAGCAAAAATGCATGGATGGTAAATTTGGATTTAAAGGAGGCTTATTTACACATTCCCATCAGGCAGGAGTGCAGAAAATACCTCAGGTTCAAGGCCGGATCGAGGCACTATCAATTCCCTGCACTGCCCTTTGGATTGTCTACTGCGCCCAGGGTCTTCACCAAATGCCTGGCACCAGTAGTAGCTTTTTGCAGACTCAAGGGAATTCAGATTTACCCTTATCTGGACGACTGTCTTATTCAAGCAGACAGCAAGGATGTCTTACTCCAGCATCTAGAATTTGTTCAGAATCTTCTCAAGTTCCTGGGATTCACTGTGAACATAAAAAAGTCAAATTTGACACCCTCACAACAGATAATTTTTTCTGGGTGCTCTTCTAAACACAACAACCCAGATGACATTTCTGACATCCAAAAAACAATTACAGCTGGCTTCAACTTTCAAAACCTTGGCGTCACTAACTCAGCTATCTGCAAGGAAATTCCTGCAGGCTTTGGGTTACATGGCCTCCTGCATCCTTCTCGTACCATATGCAAGACTGCATATGAGGAAAATACAGTGGTACCTAAAAAGTGTATGGTCCCAGCATTGCCACAGTTTAGACACACAGATCACTGTCCTGTCCTGTCTTCAAAGAGAATTCCTTTGGTGGTCCAAGGCATGTATTCAAAACAAAGGGAAAGCCTTCAGTCTGCCTCCAGCCAGCCAGATACTAACCACGGACGCCTCAGATTACGCATGGGGAGCCCATTTGCAGGGCACATGTCTGCAGGGCCTTTGGACAAAGGATCAGAAGCACCTGCATATCAATTTAAAGGAAATGTTAGCTGTTCAGAATGCTCTATTGGCTTTCAGGAATCTTCTACAACCAGGACAACTACTGATACGGACAGACAACACCACAGTTATGTGGTACATAAACAAGCAAGGGGTTCACACTCCTACCCCCTTTGCAGACTAGCCATGAATCTATGGAACACAGCTCTAGTTTGCAAAATGGACCTACAAGCTCAGTATCTACCAGGGAAACAAAACATCCTGGCAGACAGTCTAAGCAGGAACCTGTCAGACCCACACGAATGGATGCTGGACACAGAAATATTCAAGATGATTACAGCAGCCTGGGGATGCCCGCACATAGATCTTTTTGCATCCCACCTCAACCATCAACTACAGATTTTTTGCACAAGGACATTCCACGAACTAGCATGGAAAGTGGATGCACTATCATTCAGTTGGAGAAACCTCTCGGGGTATGCCTTCCCGCCTCTACCTCTTCTTCCACGGGTGTTATTAAAGATCAAGCAGGACAAGCCCAAGATGATAATTTTACTGGCCCCAAATTGGCCTCGACAGTTTTGGTATCCAACTCTGAAAAACCTTTCTCAGGAGCCCCCTTGGGTTTTACCTCAGACTCCAAACCTTCTGTCCCAACACCTGGGTCAGGTTCTGCACTCCCATGTCAAAACTCTCAGCCTGGCTGCCTGGCTAATCCAGGGTCTATGATTCATTCTCTCCTACCCAAACAGGTTATGGATGTCATTTTAGAAGCCAGACGTCCTAGCACTAGGAAATCTTATGCAGGAAAATGGAAAAGATTTTGCACCTGGATGCAGGCTCAGGATTCGGATCCTCTTATTCCTAATATTCCTCTGATTTTACTTTATCTGTCAGACCTATTACATAAGGGTCTCTCCTTCTCTTCCATAAAGATACATGCATCTGCTATCTCTGCTCATTATAATACAGACCCTCCAATCTTTTCCCACCAGCTCATGAGACAGTTTCTCAGAGGAGCTAAGAATTTAAGGCCCCCTAGATCTCCACCCATTCCTGCCTGGGATCTCAACTATGTCTTGGAAAAACTCACCTTACCTCCTTTTGAGCCTGCTGCCACATCTGACATCAAGTTTTTATCATGGAAGACAGCCATCCTGTTAGCTCTGACCTCTGCCAGGAGAGTTTCAGAGTTGCAAGCTCTCATGGCTGTGGAACCTTACATTATTTTTCACCAAGACAGGGTGTCTTTAAGGACTAATCCTACTTTCATGCCTAAGGTGGTTTCCAAAGTGGCTTTAAATCAAACTATTCACTTGCCAACTTTTTTCTCCAGTCCTCAAAATAAGGGGGAAAGGATCTTGCATTCCTTAGATGTACACAGACAACTACATTTTTACCTGGACAGAACCAAGGACATCAGGAAATCAGAGCAGTTGTTTGTTCCTTATGCTTCCAGTTCCCAAGGCAAAGCCATTTCAAAACAGAACATTTCTAAATGGATTGCTCATGGAATCAGATTTTGTTATTCACACCATGGAAAGCAGATCCCAGGGAGTATAAGGACTCACTCTACCAGGGCTGCTGCCACTTCAGCTGCCTTCCTCAGGGGAGTTCCTACCAAAGACATTTTGGAAGCTGCAACTTGGAGTTCAGTGCATACTTTTTCTAAGCACTACAATCTACCTCTCTACTCGGGCAGGCTTTGCTTCTGCTGTTTTGCAGGGCCTTTTAGCTGCCCCCTCTGCTTTATGACCACCTCCCTTTTATTCTGCTTTGGGATTCAACCCTACAGTGATGACTGCAACAGTGAAACACGATGAACATAGTACAGTTGTGTACACTTACCATAAATGTAGATGTTCGAGTGTCTTCACTGTTGCAGTCTGGGTTACCCTCCCTCCTGTCCCCTCTTATTTTTTCTTTTGTGTGGTTACCTTCTTCTCCCTTCTTCTGAGGTGTATTTGCAAAAGGGTATGGGGTTATTCTCATTTTGGATCACCTGACATCTGGGGCAAGAAAAACTGGAGAACATGGCGTCGGCTGCCAGTTTTGTACTCCTGGCGCACTGACGTCAGGGAGCATGGCTGAGCAGCCGACGCCGGACCCAGACTTTGGGATTCTGGCTGACCGAGGACTGCCTGCCGGCAGGGGAGAAACCTGCAGTGATGACTGCAACAGTGAAGACACTCGAACATCTACATTTATGGTAATTGTACACAACTGTACTTTCCCATCCCCCTCCTGATAAGAGGCCTAGGCAAGAATATGATTCTTCTGATCAGGTTTCTATTTCCTCTTTTTCCTCTGCTGAGCAGGATTATTCTGTTCCTCCCTATGAGGATTCTGATGCTGAAGAATCCATTCTTTCAGCCTCTCCTCCTGAGGATTATTCTTTTGGTGAAACCCTGCATACCATGAGGGAGCATCTCCACTGGGAGAGCCAAGATTACTCAGACTCTAAGAAAAGGCTCAGAGACTTTCTGCTACTTCCTCAGCACAGACCCCTTGCTATTCCACCTGTTCTAGACATTGTAGATGATGTATTTTCAGAGTCTGGCCCGTCCCCTGACTCTTTACCCCCTGCACCTGCTAAGCCAGACAGATACTACAGGGTCCTAGATTCTCATAAATTCCTATATTAAAACCCCGCTGCTGACCCAGAAATTATATCTCAGGGTCCCAAAGGGGTCAAAGCTTCCACTGCAGAAAACCCCTGTCCCCTCTGATAGGGATTCTAGGGCACTGGACAGATGGGGGAAAAAGTTTACACTTCTGCTACCTTGGCTGTAAGAGCTTTAAATTGTCAGTTTCATATGCTTAAATATCAGCAATACTTAATGTCACTGCTTAAACAGAAAATGTTGACATTCTGAATGTTCAGAGAACAAGGAATTGCAGGATTTATTGCATGCAGCTGAACAAGTGGGAAAGCATACTTTGCAATGTGGTTATGATTCACTGGAGGCCTCTTGCAGGGCCGCTGTTACAGGTTCTGTTATTAGAAGGCATGCTTGGTTAAAGGAACAGAATCTGCCTGATCATGTTAAGGGCAAAATTATTAGATGCTCCATTACAGCATGATACTTTGTTTGGTGCTAAAGCTGAAGAGGTGTTGAAGAAAATGGAGGATAAAGCAAAATCCATGCAAACAGTTAAGGATTTCTTACAGGTACAGCCACCCAGATTTAGCAGGAACTGGCCTTCAAAAAATTGGTCCTTTCCAGTGTCAGACAGGCCACAAAGAGGCAGATACTGATGTCCCAGAGGCAGATCTCAGCTCGAAGGCTCATACAGGCCTAAACAGTGGGGTACTCCTACCTCCAAAAGAGGAGAAGACAAATCACAACCTTACAGGAAACAGTCCCAATGACTTTCTTCTGCCAGATCCAAGCACTTCTCTTTTGGCAGCCCCCTTAGGGGGAAAACTAGCACTTTTTTTCACCAAATTGGCAAATGATTACCCAAGACAAATGGGTCTTGAACATAGTGTCCCAAGGCTACAGGTTCCATTTTCACACCCTACCAAGGGCAAAAGGTATGCCAGACCTGCCATACAATCAATGGGCAGAGGCACAACAGCAAATTACAGCCCTCATGGACATGAGGGCCATTCAACAAGTACCACAACAAGAGCAAGGGCAAGGATTTTACTCCAGACTTTTCCTAGTACCTAGAAAGGACAAAACTTGGAGACCAATACTGGACCTGTCTATATTAAACACATTTCTGGAGGTTCCAAAATTCAAGGTGTTGACTCTACAGCAGCTACTGCCTATGCTGGGCAAGAAGGCTTGGCTCGTAACTTTGGACCTAAAAGAGGCATACCTGCATGTCCCAATCAGACAATCTTGCAGAAGATACCTCAGATTCATAGCTGGCTCAATGCACTACCAATTCTCTGCGCTGCCCTTTGGCTTATCTACTGTGCCCAGGGTCTTCACAAAATGCCTGGCACCAGTAATTGCATTTTGCAGACAAAGAGGAATTCAGATATATCCCTACTTGGACGACAGCCTTATTCGAGCAGAGAACAAAGACATTCTTCTAAAGCATCTGGCGTTTGTAAAAAGATTACTAATTTTCCTAGGGTACACAGTAAATGAAAAGAAATCAAAACTAGTGTCCTCTCAAGAGATAATATTCCTGGGTGCAAGCTTAAATACAACTGCCCAGATGGCTTATCTCACGCCAGACAAACAAAGGCAACTGACTTCTTACTTCAAAGGGTTGGCAACAAAAGACCCAGTTATCTGCAAGGAAGATCCTGCAGGCCTTGGGCTTCATGGCATCCTGCATTCTACTAATTCCATATGCCAGACTGCATATGAGGAAACTACAATGGTATCTAAAAAGTGTTTGGACTCAGCATTGCCGCAGTCTGGATACAGTAATTACCCTCATTCCCTGCCTGCAACAGGAGTTTCGATGGTGGGCACAAGCCTGTCACCACAACAAAGGTCTGCCATTCACTTTACCCACAGCCAGACACTGACAACAGATGCATCAAATTATGCCTGGGGGGTCCATATGGGAGGAAAATGTATTCAGGACACATGGCCTGCAAGCCAGATGCATCTTCACATCAATCAAAAAGAGATGCTAGCTGTTCAGAATGCCCTGACAGCTTTCAAGGATCTACTTCACCCAGGACAGCTACTGATAAAGACTGACAATACTATGGTCATGTGGTACATAAACAAGCAGGGAGGCACCCATTCCTACCCCCTCTGCAGACAAGCAATGACCTTATGGGACACAGCATTGACTTATCAAGTTCACCTGCAAGCACAATTCCTGCCAGGAAAAACAAATACTCTGGCAGATGAACTAAGCAGAAACCTCATGGATCCCCACGAGTGGAAACTGGATCCACAAGTCTTCAGCATGATAACAAGGAAATGGGGATGCCCAGACATAGATCTATTTGCCTCCCCTCACAACTGCCAATTACAGAGATTTTGCACAAGGATTTATCACAAACAAGCATGGAGAGTGGACGCCCTATCCTTCAGCTGGAAAAATCTAACAGTATATGCCTTTCCTCCACTGCTTCTCCTTCCCAGGGTACTCCTAAAGGTCAGACAAGAGAAGCCAAAAATGATACTGATTGCACCAGACTGGCCACGCCAGCACTGGTACCCGATCCTAAAGAGCTTGTCTCAAGGTCCAGCATGGATATTGCCTCAAACTTCTCACTTACTGACCCAACAAAACAATCAGATCCTGCACAGCCAACTCAGGACCTTAAATCTGGCAGCATGGCGGATAATGTAGCCATTCAGAACACTCCTCTTTCAAAAGCTGTTATGGATGTTATCTTGGAGGCCAGGAGGCCCAGTACCAGAAAATCTTATGCAGAAAAATGGAAGAGATTCTGTGCTTGGAACCAGGAACAAGGCATTGACACGTATGTACCAAATATCCCTCAGATTTTACAATACCTAACTGAGATGCTGGACAAAGGCCTTTCCTTTTCATCAATTAAGATTCATGCCTCTGCCATTTCAGCCCATTACAATATGGAACCACCTATCTTTTCTCATCCTTTAATAAGGCAGTACCTCAGAGGGGCCAAAAACATCAGGCCTCCAAGGAGATCACCAGTTCCGGTATGGGACCTCAATTATGTCTTGGAAAAACCCACAATGCCTCCTTTTGAGCCAACCTCAACAGCTGATATAAAACTCTTATCCTGGAAAACAGCTCTGCTCTTAGCAATAACCTATGCAAGACGAGTCTCGGAGTTACAAGCACTCATGGCTGTGGAACCTTTTATCATTTTTCATCCAGACAGGGTTTCTCTGAGGACAAACCCAACATTTATGCCTAAGGTGGTGTCCAGTGTGGCCCTCAACCAAACCATTCACTTGCCTACATTTTATCCAAACCCACAGAACAAGGGTGAGACAATTCTGCATTCTTTGGACATACACAGGCAGCTATGCTTCTACTTGGACAGAACTAAAGCTTTAGTGTTATATGCTGCAGGATCACAAGGAAAGGCTATCTCAAAACAGACCATTTCTAAATGGATAGGCCATTGCATCTGTTTCTGCTATTCACAGCATGGCAAATCAGTGCCTAAGGGCATTAGGCCTCATTCTGCCAGAGCAGCAGCCACTTCAGCAGCCTTCCTTAGAGGAGTACCAACCAAAGACTTCTTAGAGGCTGCAACTTGGAGTTCAGTGCACACTTTTACAAAGCACTACCACTTACCTCTTTACTCTAAATCCAGAGCAGGCTTTGCCACTGCAGTTCTGCAGGGCCTCATAGCCTCTCCTAATCCTATTTAGCTCAGCCACCCATCCTCAGCTTTGGGATTCAACCCAAGAGTAATGACTGCAACAGTGAAACACGATGAACATAGTACAGTTGTGTACCTACCATAAATGTAGATGTTCGAGTGTATTCACTGTTGCAGTCCAGGTTACCCTCCCTCCGTCCCCCTTTCTTTTGCTGGGGTTTATCTGTACTTCTCCATTCTATACAACCTATGTGGTGTACTTGCTTGTAGATGAAGGAAATGTTACTTTAGTGCATGTATGTTTATTGGCATAATATATTTAGCCTACCCTTTTGGGGGCACCTGACATCTGGGGCAAGAAAAACTGAAGAAAATGGCATCGGCTGCATCTTTTATACCCCTGGCGCACTGACGTCAGGGAAGAGGCGACAGCAACCGACGCCGGACCAGGAATTCAGGCCGACTGCGGATAGCCTGCCAGCAGGATAACCCAAGAGTAATGACTGCAACAGTGAATACATTCGAACATCTACATTTATGGTAGGTACACAACTGCACTTTCTGATGAAGCCCTTAACATTACAGGATAAAAATAGTTTTTTTTGTTTTTTTTCCTGCTTCAGTAAAATGGTTATACATCTTTGGTGGTGATTTGAATTTCTAAGGAACATTACATTTTGTTAGGGTGTGTCTTGGTTCTTATCCTGAGTTGCCCCAGTTGTTGATGGTTAGGTGAGTGAAGTTCGCAAAGGATAAAGGTCTATGGTAGTTAATAACGAGTTCCTGTCTCCAGGAGGGACATGGGCGCCACCCCAGGAATGAATTTACCGTCACCCATCCATTGATCTAGGCTGCACTGGAGGAGGGTCAGAAAGGGGCTCTGTTTCATATGAATTGGAAGCTTGTTCCAGAGAAGTGGCAGTCTCTGGGAGATGTATCTATCTCTCCAGCAAGACCTGTTCATGTCAGAGGCTAGGTTAAGATACCTGGAATAGGTGACCCTCGTGTAGTTTGATTTAGATTTACGAATGTGTATCACTTCCATCAGGGCCGGGTCAGGGACTGCCCTATAAGCCAGACACAGGTCACCCCTTAGCAATCTGTAGGAGACAGAATACAGTGACAGGGCTTTCAGTGTAAGACCTGTTTTGTATAACTGGTAATTTCTAAGTGAGAAAGCTTTGTGGTCTCTCCAGTTGTTGCATGTGTCTGGTAAGGCACAAGCAAAAGGGAGCATTGTATTCAGTTTTTGGTCTGGTAAGGGCCAAGTATAATGGAATTATAGCATCCTTAAATCTAGATGTGATGCCTTTACTTATAAGATGTGCTACATAGAAGGATTTCCTTACTACTGTGGATACGTGGTGGTCAAAATTCAGATTGCTATCAACCTGAGTACCCAGATCACATACCACTGGGTCAGCACATAAGGGGTGCTGTCTGTAATATACTTAGCAGGGATGTCAGCTTTCCCAAAAGGAATAATAAATTTTTTGCATTTAGCTTTAGTCCGTGGCTTTGGCAACAATCATTTGTGTGTGTTAATCCTGTCTGCAGTATATTAACATCATTGAGGGACTCTGTGATTGCTCCTAGTTTGCAGTCATCAGCTAACTTAGTCAGCTACAGGCTGCCTGAGTTTATTTAGACTTCTGAGAAATAAATTCCAAATAGTAAGGGGCCTAGCACAGAACCCTGTGGTATGCCACTGGTGACTGGTCTTTTGCTAGAGGTGAAGTCACCCACTTTTACATTTTGTGTCCTGTTGGTGAGCGAGTTGGCTGCTCCATCTGGTAATGTAGGGGTTAATTCCCGATTGGAAGAGTTTCTGTATAATACCTGAGTGGGGGATTGTGTCACATGCCTTGGCTAGAATAAGATATGTGGTATGCACTGTCTTTCCCATGACCAGAGCCTTTGTGACTTTGTCAGAGAAGTCAACCATGTTTAACGGGCATGATATACCTGTAACGAATCTGAATTGGGTTGAGTTCAGAGTTTGAAATTTACCTATGTCCTTTTAATAAGGTCCGTAATGATTCTTTCCATGATGTTCATCGTGCATACAGCTGCAGTCATAGCAGATGTGTTCTCCTGCCGTCAGGCGGGTCCTCGGTCGGCCGAATTCCAAAGTCTAGGTCCGGCGTCGGTTGTCGTCGCTTCTTCCCTGACGTCAGTGTGCCAGGGGTATAAAAGAACCAGCCGATGCCATTTTCTTCAGTCTTTCTTGCCGCATGGTGCCCGAAGCAGAAGCAGTTCGCAAGTGCCGGTCGGCCAGCTCCTGAAATTACGAAAATTTTGCAACCGAAGTCTTCTTGAAAGCTAAGTACCCGTTGAAACTTTTCTTGCCTCAGACCGATGTCAGACAAAGTTAATAATTGTATTTCTTGTGGGAAGCAAATACCGCATAAGGATTTTCATTCCCTCTGCATTCCTTGCTTAGGCCCAGACCACAACGTCTCGGTCTGTCGTTTTTGTGCTACATTGAACAAACGCACCATTAAGTGTCGGGCGGAGTTCGTCCAGCACTATTTTGGCAACAAATTTAACTATATTATGTCGTCGGATACTCCGACTCCAGTTTTGTCTAAAAAACGCAAAGATAAGGACCGACACACGAGGTCCGCGGCCTCTACCGACACCACGCCAAAGCCGACTGCAGGTGGTCCGGTTCTCAGCGAGGCGCCTACGCAGTCCCTGCCTACTGACGACACTTCATTGGCGGTGTCTTCTGTGCCCGAGGTCGCAGGCTCCTCGGCCCACACCCCGACTACAGATACCGAAGCCACTCTTGGTGGTGAATCTCAAAATGTAGACAGATCTGCCTCCTCTCAAGGTGTCTTCAGACCTTCCTCTTCTTTTTCTATCAAGGCTTTCACTAAGTCTAAAGCAGCCATGCATCCTAAGAGACAAGCTCCACAGGGCCCTTCTCCAGGCCCCATGCCTAAAAAACAGATGCTTAAAATGGCTGAGGATTTGATTACTCTTATCAGGGGTTCTCACCCCCCCCCCCCGGACAAAAGGCCCAGAATGGAGGAAGAATCCCCCTCCTCTGACCAGGCCTCCATTATTTCAGAGCACTCTGATGAACAGGAACATTCTTACTCCCCTTTTGAAGATTCTGATGCTGAGGAGTCCATTCCCTCTGTCTCCCCCCCAGAGGATTACTCATTTGGGGAAACCTTGCATACCTTAAGGGAACACTTCCACTGGGAAGGCCAAGAGTACACAGATTCCAAGAAAAGGCTTAGGGATTTTCTGTTGCTACCTCAGCACAGGCCTCTGGCTATACCTCCTGTCTTAGACATACTAGATGATGTGTACTCGGAGGCCTGCCTTAACCCGGATTCTTTACCTTCAGTCCCAGTCAAGCCTGACAGGTACTACCGGGTTCCTGACTCACACCAATTTTTATACAAAAGCCATGCGGCTGACCCAGAAACTATCTCACAGGGCCCCAAGGGAATTAAGGCCTCCACTGCTAAAAACCCATTACCTTCCGAGAGAGATTCCAGATCCTTAGAAAGGTGGGGAAAAAAAGTATACACCTCGGCCACCTTAACCATGAGGGCATTAAACTGCCAGTTCCATATGCTAAAGTACCAACAGTTTCTGTTGTCACAGTTGAGAAGTAAAATGTCACAACCTGAACAACCAGACTTGAAGGAGTTGCAGGATTTGATGCATAGTGCAGAACAAGTGGGTAAACATACCTTGCAATGTGGTTTTGATGCTCTAGAGGCCTCATGTAGAGCTGCTGTTACAGGATCAGTCATACGTAGACATGCCTGGCTCAAGGAGCAAACCTTACCAGATCATGTCAAAGCTAAATTACTAGATGCCCCTCTACAAAAGGATGTATTATTTGGTGTTAAAGCTGAGGAGGTATTAAATAAAATGGAGGAAAAGGCTAAATCAATGCAAACCGTGAAAGATTTTCTACAGGTACAACCTCCACGTTTCAGTAGAAATTGGCCTTCCAAAAATTGGTCCTTTCCAGCCACGGACAGACCCCAAAGAGGTAGATACAGGTGGCCGAGGGGCAGAGGGCAACCTCAAGGATCGTTTAGAGGTAGACAATGGCAAGCTCCTACACAAAGAGGTGGTGAGGATAGTTCGCAGCCATTCAGAAAGCAAGCCCAATGACTTTCCCCTTTGCATGCCAAGCAAGGCTCAAATGGCAGCACCCTTAGGCGGAAAACTGGCATTATTTTCAAAAAATTGGCATGAGAGGCATGCCAAACCTGCCACACAATCAAAGGGCAGAGGCACAAAGACAAATTTCAGATCTCATGGACATGAAAGCTATTCAAGAGGTACCTACTCACGAACAAGGTCAAGGTTTTTATTCCAGACTATTCCTGGTACCAAGGAAGGGAAAAGATTGGAGACCTATTTTGGACCTATCCATCCTAAACACATTTTTACTCGTACCAAAATTCAAGATGCTCACATTACAGCAGCAGCTTCCCTTGCTGGGCAAGGATTCTTGGCTGGTAACATTGGACCTCAAGGAGGCATACCTGCATGTCCCAATCACACAAAATTGCAGAAGATACCTCAGATTTCTTACAGGTTCAACCCATTATCAATTCTCTGCATTGCCCTTTGGCTTATCTACTGCGCCCAGAGTATTCATGAAATGACTGGCATCAGTAATTGCCTACTGCAGACTTCAAGGGATACAAATATACCCATATTTGGACGACTGCCTGATCCAAGCAGACAGCAAGCACATACTTCTGAAACATCTGGCTTTTGTGAAAATGTTGTTGAATTCTCTGGGATACACAGTCAACAAAAAGAAATCAAGGCTAATACCCTCTCAGAGAATAATTTTCCTGGGTGCCAACTTGGACACAAACACCCAGATGGCCTACCTCACGCCACAGAAGCAGGGGCAACTAACTCAATACTTCAGAACACTAGCAAATTTCACCAGGCTGACTGCAAGGAAAATCCTGCAGGCTCTGGGATTCATGGCATCTTGCATCCTACTAATCCCATGTGCAAAGCTGCATATGAGGAAACTTCAATGGTACCTGAAAAATCTATGGTCTCAACACAGCCACAGCTTGGAAACAATAATACCACTAATTCCATGTCTTCAAAAGGAATTTCTGTGGTGGGCTCAAGCATGCCAAACAAACACAGGTCTCCCATTCTGCAAGCCTCAAGCAAATCAAGTCATCACAACAGACGCCTCGGACTACGCCTGGGGGGCGCACATGACGGATCGGTGCATTCAGGGCAAATGGTCCCAAAAAGAAAAGCACCTTCACATCAATCAAAAGGAAATGCTAGCAGTAATAAATGCTATTATAGCTTTCAAAGACCTTCTGCATCCAGGTCAACTATTGCTAAGGACAGACAACACCACAGTAATGTGGTACATAAACAAACAGGGAGGAACCCATTCATACCCCCTATGCAGGCTGGCCATGTCACTTTGGAACATGGCTCTGGAATTACAAATCGAACTTCAAGCACAGTACTTGCCAGGCAAGGAAAACACGCTGGCAGACAACCTAAGCAGAAATATGACAGATCCACACAAATGGAAGTTGCATCCTCAAGTTTTTACAGAGATAATTCAAGCATGGGGAAGGCCAGACATAGATCTCTTTGCCTCCCACAAAAATCACCAATTGACAAAATTCTGCTCAAGGACTTTTCATCCGCAGGCCTGGAGAGTGGACGCTCTCTCTTTCAGTTGGACAACAATGACAGTTTATGCCTTTCTACCTCTTCCTCTGCTGCCCAAAGTTCTATTAAAAACCAGAGCAGACAGACCAAAGATGATTCTCATTGCTCCAGACTGGCCAAGACAGCACTGGTACCCACTCCTGAGGACCCTGACGCATTCCCCTCCATGGACCCTACCACTAATGCCTCTTCTTCTGACTCAGCACAGCTTCAAAACTCTTCACAGTCAGCTGAAAACACTCAGTCTGGCCGCATGGAAGATTCCTTAACATCACAACAGACCCTACTCTCCAAGGAAGTGCAGGATGTCATTTTGGAGGCCAGAAGGCCGTCTACTAGAAAAGCTTACTCCGCAAAATGGAAACGGTTTTGTGCCTGGAATGAGAAAAAGGGCCAGAATCCTGGAAAACTGAATTTACCTCAAATATTACAGTATCTAGCTGAGCTGCTAAGCAGTGGACTTTCATTCTCCTCCATCAAAATCCATGCCTCAGCCATTTCTGCAGAATACAACACTGATCCACCTTTATTCTCTCACCCCCTCTTAAGACAGTTCCTCAGAGGGGCTAAGAATATAAAACCCCCAAGGAAACAACCAATACCTGCTTGGGATCTCAATTTCATTCTAGAAAAGCTGACCTTGCCTCCTTTTGAGCCAGCTGCCTCAACAGATTTGCAATATTTGTCCTGGAAAACAGCTTTTCTTCTGGCTATCATCTCAGCTCGTAGGGTATCGGAACTACAAGCCCTCATGGCTGTGCAGCCTTTTGTCATCTTCCATCAGGACAGAGTTTCCTTATGAACCAACCCGTCCTTTATGCCAAAGGTGGTATCCAGGGTAGCTTTGAATCAGGCTATACACTTACCTACCTTTTACCCTAATCCTCAAAACAAAGAGGAGAGACTACTACATTCCTTGGACATCCACAGACAGCTGAGTTATTATTTGGACAGAACAAAGCCTTTCAGAAAATCAGAACAGCTCTTTGTGTCCTATGCTATAGGAGCTCAAGGGAAGCCAATTTCCAAACAGACAATCTCAAAATGGATAGCCCACTGCATACGCTTTTGTTACTCTTTTCATGGTAAAACTGTACCTGCAGGCATCTGATCTCACTCCACAAGGGCCACAGCTACCTCTGCAGCTTTCCTCAGAGGAGTTCCTACCAAAGATATTTTGGAAGCAGCCACTTGGAGTTCTGTGCATACCTTCTCCAAGCACTACCACCTACCATTATACTCCAAAACTAGAGCAGGCTTTGCCACTGCAGTCTTGCAGGGCATTCTGGCTCCTCCTAGTTCCACCTAGTGCCTACCACCCCTTTCTTAGCTTTGGGATTCTACCCATCTGTTATGACTGCAGCTGTATGCACGATGAACATAGTACAGTTTTGTACCTACCATAAATGTAGATGTTCGAATGCTAATACAGCTGCAGTCCAGGTTTCCCTCCCTCCTTCCCCTCTTGGGACAGGCCTATTGGCTAACACCTCCTCATACAACCTGATTGGAGTATTCTTTTATGGTGTATTTGCTTGCAACTACTGTATTTTGATTATATTGCATTACTTTATTACACACATTTATGTATTGCCTTCCTTCTGGGGGCACCTGACATCTGGGGAAAGAAAAACTGAAGAAAATGGCGCCGGCTGGTTCTTTTATATCCCTGGCGCACTGACGTCAGGGAAGAAGTGACGACAACCGACGCCGGACCTAGACTTTGGAATTCGGCCGACCGAGGACCCGCCTGACGGCAGGAGAACCCATCTGTTATTACTGCAGCTGTATTAGCACTCGAACATCTACATTTATGGTAGGTACAAAACTGTACTGTCTTGCAGATGAGGTTAGTCAAGCATATGGGCTTATAATGCCCAGGGTTGGTTGATGATCCCCCTGTGTGCAGAGGGATTACAGTTGCTGCCCTCCATTCTGCCAGAACATAGCCAGTTTTCAGGCTGTGGTTAAATAGGGATCCAAGTGGGTCTGCTAGGTCTTGTTTTAAGTTGTTTAAAAGGCAACCTCAGATGTTGTCTGGTCCCATTAATGCCATGTTTTTGGCCTTGGAGAGCACCAAGATGACCTGCTCTCTTGAGATAATAGGCTGAGGAATGGTGGCAGGTATACCTGGGGGATGACTGGAGGGGACAGGGGAGTAAAGTTTGCTTCATATCTGTCAGCTAGCAGGTTGGCTTTTACCTCACATTGAGTGTGGGTGGTGCCCATCCACAACCAGTTCAACGCATAGATAGGTATTTTCTTTTAGATTTTGGACATAGTCAAAGAATACCTTGTGTGATTAGGCTGTTTTTGCTTTGTAATTAGCTTTGGAGGGCTTGACAAGATCTCTGATTTGTTTGTTTAAGCTAGAGAGGGATTTCTTCCTCTGCTGAGCCAATTCCCTCTTGTTCTTAATCATTAGTTTCTTTCTCTTTTTGTAGAGCCTTTTTATACTAGGGGTCCACCACAGTGGCTTGTTTTTTCTGCAAGACCTGGTTTTAATCGGGTTAGGTACAGACAGTTCTGTACAACTGCATAAGTGGTTACACAGGGCATTGGTGTACACCTCTGCATGGTGTTAGATATATATTTAGAGATTTATAAATACATGTGCACCTTAGATGTATATACACTTCTGTTGCTGTAATATATGTAGGAATAATGTAATCAGTTAGATGCATACATTTCTGTTTGCTAGCATACATTTATTAAAGGGTTAAACTGTTCTTGGCTAAATGATGACATTCTTCTGTATGTAACATGCTGGTACTGCTTGAGAAAAATGCTGATAAGGATATGTTGAATGTTCAGTGTTTAATGCAAGCTTCAAGGACTGCAGATAAGGATGCAGATGCGAGGAAGGAGCTGAGTTAGAGGCAAAAACAACTTACTGAACTGTCACATAATTCACCTTGAAACAAGAACACAAACGAGCTTATTAAGACTGCATGACATCATCGAAAGACTGCTTTCACACAGAAACTTTCTCAAACAGGAAAGACTCCCGAAAAGTTTAATAAACAGACTGTATGACATCAGAAAATACCAAAGGAATGACTTTGAGAGTTCCCAAAAGACTGCTTTCATAAGAATGTATATACGTGAGATGTGATCTGATTTCTTGTTAGATCTGCTTAGATCTGCACACTGGAGATCATTCATGTTGTATGAGAAGTAAACTTGGAAGACAGTAAACCCTGCAAACTGTACATTATTGTATGTGTTGTCTGTTATATAGAAATATATATAGCTAGTCCTGCACAAGAATGATAATAGTAATAGAATAGTCAGGAATAGAAGTAGTAGAACAACAACAAGCTGTCCAGTGGCAAGGAGCTTTATCACCTCTGCTCCCAACCACCATTGGTGTACCCCAAAGCTCCATACTAGGACCTCTTCTCTTCTCCATTTTTACCAATAACCTACACACATGTACCCTGCATGCCTCACTAATCCAGTACGCAGATGATTCCACCCTTATATGCTCAGCCCCATCCCTGACCTCCCTACAGCATCTCACCCAAGAGTCCTTCACCTCAGTAGAAAGATGGATCACTAACATTCAACTTATCCTAAATCCTAACAAAACCAAACTACTATTTTTACCCCAAACAAATCAAAAACAACTCCAGTCTCCTTCTTCATTTCCTTCAATAATGGTACTATCGTCTCTCCCTCTCTCCACACCAAGCTCCTTGGCATCGAAATAGACAACAACCTCCACTTTAACATCCATATCTCTCAAACTATGAATAAGGTGCACAAAAAATGGGTTCCTTATACAGGCAAAAGAACTTTCTAACTAATCAAGCTAGAGTCACCCTAGCTCAAACCCATCTCCTATCTGCACTACTGTATGCAACCCCAATTCTCACTTACATTAGGAAATCTGACCTAGACAAACTTGAGTCCTGTTATAACAGAATTGCCAAGTTTGCCAAAAATTCCCCATTTAGAACCCATCACTGCATACCTGTCAGACAACTTCAATGGCTCGAACTGCCACAGTTGCTAGTATATTACCAACTTGTTATATCATACAACATCCTAAAACAACCTGACAAAATTCCCACTTTAAGGCATCTACTGACCAGCCACACTCCAAATCGTCCACTCCACTCAGCCAACAAATCACTCCTCACTATTACCTCAGCAAGTAATACAGCTGGCAAATCTCTCTTTTCACACACTATAGCTAAAACTTGGAATAATCTCCCCCCATCTGTGACTTCTGCAGCTAACACCACTCTATTCAAAAACTCCCTTAAGGCCCATCTTACAAGTTCTTGGCTCTGTCCATGTATTACATAGTCCACAATCTTGTTACCTCTACAACCATCTCCTATCTCTTTTCATGCCCCAATAAATGTTTCCTCAAAATATTATCCATAGAAAACATGTACCTGTTAAAATCTGACTGTTGCTCTTTGCAAACTAAATGTACATATGTAAATATTTTTTTGCAATTATCTACTGTTTTTAATTTCTTTATGACTTCTTTCTAGAAACTACTAGTTTAATAGATACTACTTCCTATGCATTGTATTATAGGTTTATTTCTGTAATGTGTTGTTCTAATGTAACTGGAGCTTTTCTCTCTGGGCCTCCGCTGTAAACGGATCTCGACCAGTCGGACCATCCCAGTAAACAAAATTAAAATAAATAAAAATAAATAAATATACCACTGAGAAGGTTAATAATCTGCAAAGTTTGTGTGCACTAACCAGACTTTTTTTACAAGGCACTTAACCAGTGTGCTAATAAGACTAGGCACCAACACAAAAGCTGCAGTCAGAGTTTCAGCAAGATGAGACAAGACTATCAGTGACATTCATGTCATCATTCATTTTAAATAACATTTCACATGGGAGCTTATGTTATCTACGTTCAAGGGGGCTTTGAAACTTCTTATACCATGACATAGTAGGAGGTAGTTTGTCTATAAAAAATTCTTAAGCATTTTTGAGTTTGATGGGGTATCTGGACTTGTAATTACATTGAACAAGACTGATTTATAATCCAATCTTACCAGGGAGGACAAAACACTGGTGGGGCTGCAGTGTTCTCCCATGTTAGTGAGTACTATGTCCAGGACATTTGAGCCTCTTGTGGGTGTGATGACTAGCTCTTCCAGAGCATTTGCAGTGACAAAGACCAAGAACCTTTGAGCCAGAGTGTTTGTGGTCATGCATATTTCCAAGTTAATGGTAAGATTATTAAAATTGCCAATGAGTAAGGTTGGGCTGTATGGTAAGTGAATCCAGTATGTCCAGGTGTGCAGTATACTTTTCCTGTTTCATGGTGGGTGACCTATAGTTAGCTGTGATGTGGTAGGGGGCTTTACCTGTAGTTAATTGGACATAGAGTAGCTCAAGACTGAAAAGGCTGCTTATGTAAAGCAGGGATGCATTATGCATTACATAGGATTAATACTGTAATGAAACTACAGACACTTGATAAAACTGAATAAAGACAAGTGGTTGTACAGTTGCAGTGCATTTGTCAGAAGAGTGTATAAAGAAATGTATGCTAATATATTGGATTACAAAGTAGTGGAATTACTGAAAACTGTTTAAACATAACAGGGCAGAACACTCCAAGAAAACTCTGATCTGATGTTGTTTCTTCCTTCATATTTGGCCCAGTGACTTCTTGGGTTGTCTCACCTGCAGATGAGATGGCAGACTTCTGAGAAATAAATTCCAAATAGTAAGGGGCCTAGCACAGAACCCTGTGGTACGCCACTGGTGACTGGTCTTTTGCTAGAGGTGAAGTCACCCACTTTTACATTATGTGTCCTGTTGGTGAGTCTCTTCCATCCATTCCTCAATAGCTGGAGCTTTAGATCTTGTTTGCTGCTTGTGGAGAATAGATGTGGTTTGCTTCACTCAGGCTCACCTCAGCTAAATTTCAAAAAACAACTCTGCTTGCACTGTTGGCATCCCTCTCTCTCTCTTGCCTTCTCTGATAGTGTTAGCAGTAGTTTTACTTTTACTTATTATTATTATTATTATTATTATTATTGTCATTCTTGATAGTACTGCAGCATTGTTTTGTTTTCTTGGGTATTATAGAGTGCTTTTCTAACTATGGCCGAAAAACCAACAGGCTTCAAAAAGGGCATGGCCTGTGGTCACAAACCCCCTAATTCTTATGCTCATCAGAAATGTGTCTACTGTTTGGGCATGACCCATCTTGGTAAGGAGTGTGCTAACTGCACAGCTTTTGGTCAGCAGGTCGTCATTGAAAACAGCAACAAATTGGTTTTGAAGGGACTTTTCCCAGTCTCAGCGAGAGACTCATCCCATTCTTTATCTTCTGCTTCTGAAGCCTCACCATCTGCGAAGAAGTCCTCAGACAGAAAGGGGAGATTAGTTGTGACAAGCCCAGGGAAAAGGGCAAAGAGAATAGGAACTGCACCCCCCAACCACTCTTCCTGTTCTGTGGCATCTTTGACTCTGACCTCAAAACTTTTGAAACCTTGGGATCCAGCCCCCTCATTGGTTCTGATTATCATAGGGCCCTGAATCCCACCCTAACCAGAACCAACATTTTTCTCTGGAGCCTGTTTCCCCTAGATTGCACTCCCCCTTTCTTAAAGGAGAGCCCAGTACTGATGTCTTCCAGACCTTCTTTGACTTCTTCCACAGATCAGTCCATTCTGCCAGAAGCCTGACAGCAGATGTGGACAAAATGATGAAGTTCCTCAGGACCCAAATTCTGTTTAGACTTCTACCATCTCCGAACCCTGTCTGACCCGAAGGCTTTGGTCCTTCACCCCTTCCTGTGGTCACTCATATCCTGATCTGTCTTCGAGGTTTGGGGACCTTAGATCTGAGCATCAGCCAGGGCTGTCCTCATTTGATTAAAAAACTCTGTTGTATTCCAATCAAACAACGTCTCTGATCCATCTGGTTCTGTTTGCCTGTGATCCAGAAGGTTCTCATAGTCGAAGCATCATTGTCAGATCTGGGGGTTAGGGGATTGTCGGAGTCTTCATTTTCTCAAAGAGCTTTGGTGCTAGATAGCTGGGCTTCTCAGAGGAGAATGGGGTTGGATACTGAGGCCCACCTGGTTTGGAAACCTCTTCTTTTACTGGGATGGTTTTGGGCTCCCCTTTGACATCTGCTTTTGAGGCAGTCGAGAAGCATTTTTATTTTCTAGTGAGCAGACTTCCCTTGCGCTCTTGGCTTGCTCATCCTCCAGCAAAAAGCCATGGGTCTTGATCCTGGTATTTCTATCCCATCAAAACAACTGAATCCGTCAAGCCTTAAGACTCTCCACATTCAGAAATCCCCTCATTCTTCTGAGTCCTCACCTGACCATCCCACCACTGAGGAACCTTGGAAACATACATGCAAGTGGAGGTATATCAAATCCCTACAGAAGTCTCTTCCAGAAGACACTGATTTTGGTGAAGAAGATGGGTCCACAAGATAATCACTTGAGGATGTCTAATTTGGCGAAATGCTAGAAATTTTGAGACAGGCATTTGGTCTACCAAAATTCCCTCCTAAGAGGAATCAGTGTTTCTTGAGGCCTTCATATTTGGCCCAGTGACTTCTTGGGTTGTCTGACCTGCAGATGAGATAGCAGAATTAATCTCTTAGCAGGTATGGAAGGAGCCAGATGTAGCCACATCAATATTGCATAAACCAGATAATGTTCTTGTTGCACCAGAAGATTGCCCACATTGGAAGAAAGGCCTGGCGGTGAATACCATGGTAGCAGCCGCAGCGGCACCAAATAGAGGTAGTCAAAGAGAGCTCTTCTTTCTAACTTCCTAATGGGGAGTCCAGGGCTTTGGACAGGTTTGTGAAGCTGGTTTATGCTTCAGCTACCTTCTCTCTGAAGGGCTCTGAATTGTTTGACACATATGACAGGATTTCAGAGAGATTTGACCAAAGAGCTCCCAAAATCTGTCACTCTCTGGTTCCGTGTCTGCAGAGTACAAGAAGACTGTGGACTCTCAGCTGGCCACCCTACTGTCTCTTTCTAATGCCTTGATGCGTCTGATGTCCAGTGCTACTGAAGGTGCTTCAAGAGCTGCAGGTATGGGCATTACCATAAGGAGATGTGATTGGATGTTCTTGGGTGACTTTGCAAAGCCTTTCAAGTTGTCCTTTATTAATGCCTCTTTTAATGGTTCTACAATTTTCACACCAAAAGTCAAAGACATGCTGTTTATGAGTGAGAAAGATGGGAGCACCAGTTTTGCTGTAAAAACAGTTTTGTACAACCAAGATGTCCTCCTCTAGGAACCAGAAGAGGGTTAAAAACTTTAATTCCGGAAGTTTCAGGGGTTCTCTGTGGAAACTTCTGGAGGTAGACCCCCTCCTGTGGCAGAGGAGGAAATTCTAATGGTGGATGTCTCTCACATGGCAGAGGAGTTCCACAAAACCAAGGCTTCAGGGATCCTTTCTCCAAGAGGCCTTGTCAGTATTCCTGAATGTTTGCCCAATTGCTGTCCCCTGGAGGCAGTTGAGGGCACTAATCCCTGTACCCAGAAACCCTGACATCACTGAAGGTTTGTGTGTGTTGAGGATTATAACTAGAGACTATTCTATCCGGAAGATTATAATTAGAGTCTATTCCATCCCCTTTCTTTATTCCCCTTCACCTTCAAAGAAACTTCCCAACTTTTCACCCTCTCAAAGAAAAGCAATTGCTATAGAAATAAAAAAAACAAGCAAGTCATTCAGGAAGTCCCCACCAGACCAACACTGACCTGGAACTTTCTCAAGATTCTTTAGTGCCAAAACAGAATGTGGACCTCAGTACAGTTTTAGTCATCAATGATCTGAATCAGTATATCAAAACATACAAAGTTCCAGATGGTCATGGTACAATCCAGCCTCCCCCTGTTGAGGAAGAATGACTGGATGTGTTCAGTAGACCCTCAGGATATTACTGCCGCATTGTGATGAACAGATGATCTAGAAGGTTTCTCCATATCTAGCTGGGAAGCCAGTCACTTTCAGTGCAGAGCTCTGCCCTTTGGACTCCCCTTCACCCCGATTTTCACCAAGTATGTGGCAGTGGTCGCACCTCACATTGCAAGGGGTCTGAATGTTTCCTTACCTAGATGACTGGCTCATTACCACTCCTGCCAGGTCTCTTGTCATTCAGGCCAGGGGCCATCTACTCCATCTTTGCTCCCAGTTGGGTATCACAGTAAATCTGGAAAGATCTACGTTTCTCCCAGTATAGATTATGGAATTCACAGGTGCCCATCTAGATACCACAATCCAGATAGCAAGGCTACCAGAGAACCGAATGTCCACCTTGTGAAACCAAGCACTAAATGTTCTATCCTCTTGGATGCCTCAAGCCTAATTGATTCTCCAGCTACTGGGATTGATGGCTCCCTCCATCACCTTTGTTCCTTTAGCCAGATATTAAATGAGAGTATGAGAGTGAACACTTGACATACAATAGTCTTATCAGGGTCTACTTCATGAGTTTTCGGATTCATTTGACAAACATCGGATTCATTTGACAAACATTTGCAGGATGCATATATGGTAATTGGTTCAGTCTCCCAAGGTAGCCCAAGGCTGTCCATTTATATTTCCCCATCCGAAAGTCACTGTAACCACAGATGCTTCTCAGCTAGAGTAGGGAGGTATTACATGGGAAAGATGGTCCTAGGCACATGGTGCCTGTCTGATGCCAGTCTTTTTATCAGTGGTCTAGAGATGAGCGTAGTTCTCCTAGCTTTGCAGGCCCTCAGGGACATCCTACCTCTTGTAATGATTTCTGACCAGGCAGACATGTCAGCCTGATACATCAACAAACAAGAGGGAACACATTCTTACCCATTATATTGAGAAGTGATGAGTGTGTGGTAGTACGCGACATCTTTTGATTGTTTTCTGATAGCAATGCACATACAGGGATAATCCAGTGTTCTGCCAGACAGGTTGAGTAGATCTAGCCTTCTACTTCATGAATGATCCCTCAATCTGATGTTGGTGGAGCAGAGTTTCCATCAGTTGGGCCAACCCTGCTACGATCTCTTTGTTTCTTCCCACAACATGAAGTGCAGGAGGTTTTTTGCCCTGTTCTCCTCTTAGGTGGAGTCACTGACAGATGTTCTGAAGTACATTTGGCCCTCCGGTCTTCTTTATGCCCTTCCTCTACTCCTCTGATCCCCAAATTCCCGTAGAAAGCATCAGAGAGGAAGATTATAGTCATCGTCATTGCCCCTTTCTGGCCTCAACAGGTGTTTTTTTTTCCTGTGGCCTCATTTGGTACACTCTGCCTGGATGCTGTGTCCCAAACCAAACTTTCTCCCACCTGTCCAAACTGCATCATCCAGGCATTCAGGCCTTCAAGTTAACCACCTGGTTTCTCCACTTCCTGTGATGTGTAGAAGGTCCTGACCATTTTCCCTGTACTCCATATTCTGAGAAATCGGGGGGTGGAGGGGATGTGCTGAGTCCAAAGGGCAGAGCTCTGAACTGAAAGTGACTGGCTCCTATATTTTTTCCTAAGAGCATTTACCAGAAAAATTTACAAGATTAAGTGGAAGATGCTTTCTATCTGAGCCTCCCAAAATAATCTGGATCCCTTTTTTGGCCTCTCTCCCAGCTATCTTACACTTTCTAGCATATATATTTCATGATGGGGCCAGTTATTCTACTGTTAAGGTCCAGTTAGTGGCTATCTCAAATTTTCATGTTTGAGAAAATCAGTTGACTTTATAGTGTCTTAAATTATCCAAAGCATTGTGAGGAGTGCCTTCCTTCTTAGACCTCCCCCTAGGGATCCTACTTTTCCTTGGGATACGACCAGTTGCTTCAAGCTTTAACCCAACCTCCCTTCCAACCTTCTGCCAAGGAGGACATTAGATTCATAGGTTCATAGGCGTTTACTGTGCAAATGACCTTAAGGTCCTTTTTAAGCCTAGCTAAACATCTCAAATCTCTGACAAGTTCTGGTATTCTTGAGAAGTGTAAGCAGGGGCTTGGGAGATGAAACATTTACAAGCAGAGTCTGGGAGATGAGCCATTTTCAGGCTGCCTGTGCCCATTAAAGACATAGATGCCAAACCAAGGATAAATTTCCTGTTCCCCATCCAGTTGTCCAAGTTATACTTGAATTGGGTTAAGGAAGACCTCTCCTTTACATGGATGATGAGCTTGTTCCAGAGAAGTAGTAGTCTCTGACATACATATCTCTCCAGCAGGTCCTAGATATGTCAGAGGCAAGGTTTAAATCTTTAGAAGGGGTAATTTTGGCGCTGTTTGTTTTCTGGAAATACAGGAGGTCCAGCAGGGTGGAGTCTGATAATGTCTTGTATACCAGGCATAGATCTCCCCTCAATAGCCTGTAATAGACAGAATATAGATGTGTTCTGCACAGGACATTTTACTTACACCCTGTATCCTTTTAGTAAGGAACCTTTGTGGATGTTCCAGTTGTTGGATGTGCCTGATTATGTACATACCAAAGGGGGCATCATACTTAATGATAGGTCTGATAAATGCTGAATGCAATGGAACATTGACTTCCTTGGACCTAGATGCTGTACCTTTGTTTATAAGTTGCACAACATAGAATAATTTCCTCACTGTTGTAGACAACATGATGGTCAAAGTGTAAATTACTGTCTGTGTATGACCCCAAGTCCTTATCCACTGGTCGATTCTTAAGGGTGTGTTGCCAGTGTGATAGTTAACAGGAGTGGATGACTTCCCAAAGGATACTGTTATGCATTTCTTGGCATTTAATTTTAGTCCATCTCTCTGACACAAGTTATTTGCCAGTGTCAGCCCTTTCTGGAGAACATTGGTGTCAGTGGGGGATTCTGTGCTTACTCCTAAGTTGCAGTCAGAGGCCTTTGACATTGGCCTTGATGTCAGAGAGGTAAATGCCAAAAAGGAGTGGTCTCAGGACCTAACCCTGAGGGACTTTGCTTGTGACTGGCCTCTTTGTAGAGGTGGACTCCCTAATTCTAACTTCCTGGGTCCTGTCTGTGAACCAGCTGGCTATCATCTAGGTGACATAGGTTTTATACCTAGCATCTTGAGTTTGTCAACAATGTTTAAGTGGAGAATTTTGTGTAGTGCCTTGGCCAGGTCAAGGTAGACAGTGTGAACTGTTTTGCCCTCATCCATTGGTTTAATGACCGTCTCCAAGAAATCCACCAGGTTCAGTAAGCATGACCTGCCCTTGATGAAATCAGATTGGGTTGGGTCCAGTGTTTGAAGATTTCCCATGTCATTATTGATAATTTCCATAATTCTTTCTATGGCTTTGCATATGAGACTTATGGGTCTGTAGTTTCTGGGGTCCGCAGATGGCACACTTTTGTGCAGAGGGATGACTGTTGCTGCTCTCCATCCACGAGGCATGAAGCCTGTTAAATAGCAATTCCAGAGTGCCTGATAGGACTTGTTTCATGCCATTTAGAAGGTATCCTGGATTTCATGTGGGCCCAGTGATGCAGTGTTCTTGGCCCTGGGGAGAGAGCATTGAGGACCTGTTCCCTAGTGATAATAGGAGGAGTTATATCTGATGGTGTTTCCTGAGGAGGGTATTGAAGTGGGGGACAGGAGTAAAGTTAAAGTCGAATTTGTCTGCCAGTAGGTTCTGGCATAGTATAGGTAGCACCATTTAACAATGAACTCTGCACACAGTTATTTATTGCCTGCCCACACAATTACATATTGCCTTTGAGGTTGCAGACATAGTAATGAATGCTTTGTGGTTGTCCTTGGCCTGAGGGGCCAAATTTAACTCAAATTTGGCTTTTGGATACTTTTTCCTCCGAGTTTTGTTTGATTTGATAAGAGTGCTGTTATCTTTCTGGGTGCTATACCTCCTAGTTTTTGCCATGATTTTGTGATTCTACCAGGGTTGCTTATTTTTTGAGTTAGTTCTGTACTTCTTCCTGGTTGGTGCAGTTGCCACTATGCAGCTATTAACATGCTTGCATAGGGTTTCTGTGAACATTTCCTTGTAGGCAGTATTCTCAGGGTTTATGGGAGCTTGAAATGTTTTCCTGGTTATCACTTAATAGTAGGAAGGTAGCCTTAGAATAATTCTGGAACATTCCAGGGTTAGCTAGGATTGCAAATTTTATTTTTACTTCACAGAAGTCAGTTTTTTAGTCTAATCTTACCAGGAAGACATTATATTAGGGGGTGTGCAGTGCACTCCCATATTGGTGAGGACCAGATCCAGTATGTTTGCTCCGCTGGTTGGTGTATTGATAAACTGGTCTAGGGATTTTGTGATGTTCATCGTGCATACAGCTGCAGTAATCACAGATGGGTTCTCTGTCGTCAGGCGGGTCCTCGGTCGGCCGAATTCCAAAGTCTAAGTCCGGCGTCATTTGTTGTCGCTTTCTCTCCTGATGTCAGTGAGGCCGGAGTATATAAGACACAGCCGACGCCATGTTCTCCAGTCTTTTTTGCCGTGCGGTGCCCGAAGCAGAAGCAGTTCGCAAGTGCCGGTCGGCCGGCTCCTGAATTACGAAAAAATTGGAAACCGAAGTCTTCATTAAAGCTAAGTACCCCGTTGGGGAAACTTTTCTTGCCTCAGACCGATGTCAGAAAAAGTTAATAATTGTATTTCTTGTGGGAAGCAAATACCGCATAAGAATTTCCATTCCCTCTGCATACCTTGTTTAGGCCCAGACCACGACGTCTCAGGCTGTCGCTTTTGCGCTACTTTCAATAAACGCACTATTAAGCGTCGGGCGGAGTTCGCCCAACACTTTTTTGGTAAAGCCTTTGATTATAAAATGTCGTCGGAGACTCCGACTACCATTTTGTCCAAAAAACGCAAGGACAAGGACCGACACGCGAGGTCCGCGGTTCCCACTGACACCACGCCAAAACCGGCTACACGTGGTCCGGTTCTCAGCGAGACGCCTTTGCAGTCCCTGACTACCGACGACACTCCTTTGGCGGTGTCTTCTGTAACCGAGACCGCAGGTACCTCGGCCCTTTCCCAGACTACAACCACTGAAGCCATTATGAGTGTTGAGCCTCCTTATGTGGACAGGTCCACTTCCACCCATGGTGTCTTTAGACCCTCATCTTTCTTCTCTATTAAGGCCTTTACTAAATCCAAATCAGCCAGGCATCCCAAGAGGCCTGTTGCACAAGGCCCATCTCCAGGCCCCATGCCTAAAATACAGATGCTTAAAATGGCTGAGGATTTAATTACTCTTATCAGGGGTTCTCAGCCCCCTCCAGACAAGAGACCCAGAGTGGAGGAAGATTCTCCCTCTTCTGATCAGGGCTCCATTTTATCAGAACATTCTGATGTAGAGGAACACTCTTACTCCCCTTTTGAAGATTCGGATGCAGAGCAGTCCATTCCTTCTGTATCTCCTCCTGAGGATTTTTCCTTTGGCGAAACCTTGCATACTTTGAGGGAACACTTCCATTGGGAAGGCCAGGACTTTTCCGATTCCAAGAAAAGACTTAGGGAATTTCTTTTGTTACATCAACACAGACCTCTGGCGATACCTCCTGTCTTGGACATACTTGATGATGTTTATTCGGAGGCTTGCCTTAACCCGGATTCCCTGCCTCCTGCACCAGTCAAACCTGATAGGTACTACAGAGTTCCTAACTCTCACCAGTTTCTCTACAAAAGCCATAATGCTGACCCTGAAACCATTTCTCAAGGCCCCAAGGGATTAAAGGCCTCTACTGCTAAGAATCCATTTGCCGCCGAAAGAGAGTCAAGATCCTTAGAAAGGTGGGGAAAAAAGGTATATACCTCGGCCACCCTAGCCATGAGGGCCTTAAATTGTCAGTTTCATATGCTTAAATATCAACAGTTCCTGTTATCACAATTAAGGAATAAATTGTCTCAACCTGAACAACCAGATTTGAAGGAGTTGCAGGATATGATGCATAGTGCAGAGCAACTGGGTAAACACACCTTACAATGTGGCTATGATGCCCTAGAGGCCTCAAGTAGAGCTGCTGCTACAGGATCAGTCATTCGTAGACATGCCTGGCTTAGGGAACAAAGCTTGCCTGATCATGTGAAAGCTAAACTTCTAGATGCTCCTTTACAAAAGGATGTGCTGTTTGGTACTGATGCTGAGGAGATATTACAGAAAATGGAAGAAAAAGCCAAATCTATGCAAACTGTCAAAGCTTTTCTACAGGTCCAACCACCATGTTTTAGCAGAAATTGGCCTTCAAAGAACTGGTCCTTTCCAGCCACTGACAAGCCCCAAAGAGGTAGATACAGATGCACAAGGGGCAGAGGGCAATCACAAGGATCATATAGAGGCCGACAATGGCAAAGTCCAGCACCAAGAGGTGGCGAAGACAGTGCACAACAATACAGGAAACAAACTCAATGACTCCCTCATTTCCATGCCAAGCAAGTCTCAGCTGGCAGCACCTTTGGGAGGAAAGCTGGCATTATTTACAAGAAATTGGCATATTGTCACAACAGACAAATGGATCCTGGACGTTATAAACAGAGGCTACAAATTTCAATTCCACACTCTTCCAAAAATGAGAGGCATGCCAAACCTGCCACACAATCAAAGGGCAGAGGCACAACTACAAATTTCAAAGCTCATAGGCATGAGAGCTATTCAAGAGGTACCTACTCACGAACAAGGTCAAGGTTTTTATTCCAGACTTTTCTGGTACCAAGGAAAGGAACCGACTGGAGACCCATTTTGGACTTATCCATCCTAAACACATTTTTACTCGTACCAAAATTCAAGATGCTCACATTACAGCAGCTTCTTCCCATGCTGGGCAAGGAGTTTTGGCTGGTAACATTGGACCTCAAGGAGGCATACCTGCATGTCCCAATCAGACAAAGCTGCAGAAGATACCTCAGATTTCTTGCAGGTTCAATCCACTATCAATTCTCTGCATTGCCCTTTGGCTTATCTACTGCGCCCAGAGTATTCACAAAATGCCTGGCATCAGTGATTGCCTACTGCAGACTTCAAGGGATACAAATTTACCCTTATTTGGACGACTGCCTGATCCAAGCGGACAGCAAGCACATACTTCTGGAACATCTGGCTTATGTAACACGGTTACTGCATTCTCTGGGATAAACAATCAACAAAGAGAAATCCAGGCTAACACCATCTCAGAAAATAACTTTCCTGGGTGCCAACTTGGACACAAACACCCAGATGGCCTATCTTACGCCAGAAAAACAGGGGCAACTAACTCAGTACTTCAAAATACTAGCAAAATGTACCAGGCTTACTGCAAGGAAAATCCTGCAGGCTCTGGGCTTCATGGCATCTTGCATTCTTTTAATCCCATGTGCAAAGTTGCATATGAGGAAACTTCAATGGTACCTAAAAAACCTATGGCCTCAACACAGTCACAGTTTGGAAACAATAATACCAATAATTCCATGTTTGCAAAAGGAATTTCTATGGTGGGCCCAAGCATGTCAAGCAAACACAGGTCTTCCATTCTGCAAACCTCAAGCAAATCAAGTCATCACAACAGACGCCTCAGATTATGCCTGGGGGGGCGCACATGACAGGCAGGTGCATTCAGGGCAAATGGTCCCAAAACGAAAAGCACCTTCACATCAATCAAAAAGAAATGCTAGCAGTGATAAATGCAATTACAGCATTCAAGGCCCTCCTGCATCCAGGACAATTATTGATAAGAACAGACAACACCACAGTAATGTGGTACATAAACAAACAAGGAGGAACACATTCATACCCCTTGTGCAGACTAGCCATGACTCTTTGGAACTTGGCTCTGGAATGGCAAATCGAACTTCAAGCACAGTACTTGCCAGGATTGGAAAACACGCTGGCAGACAATCTAAGCAGAAATATGACAGATCCACACGAATGGAAGTTGCATCCTCAGGTATTTACAGAGATAATCCAAGCGTGGGGGAGGCCAGACATAGATCTTTTTGCCTCCCACAGGAATCATCAATTGGAAAAGTTTTGTTCGAGGACCTTCCATCCAAAGGCCTGGAGAGTGGACGCCCTTTCATTCAGTTGGACAGCATGGACAGTTTACGCTTTCCCACCTCTGCCTCTTCTGCCCAAGGTGCTCTTGAAAGCAAGAGCAGACAGACCGAAGATGATACTGATTGCTCCAGATTGGCCAAGGCAACACTGGTACCCGCTCCTAAGGAGCCTAACACATACTCCTCCCTGGTCCCTACCTCTAATGCCTCTTCTGCTGACTCAGCACAGCTACAAACCTCTTCACAGTCAGCTGAAAACACTTAATCTCGCTGCATGGAAAATTCCTTAACACCACAACAGACCCTACTCTCCAAGGAGGTGCAGGATGTCATTTTGGAGGCCAGAAGGCCATCCACTAGAAAGGCTTACTCCGCAAAATGGAAACGGTTTTGCTCTTGGAATGAGAAAAAAGGCCAGGACCCTAGAAAACTGAATTTGCCTCAGGTATTACAGTATCTAGCTGAGCTGCTGAACAGTGGTCTTTCATTTTCTTCCATAAAAATCCATGCCTCAGCCATTTCTGCAGAATTCAACACGGATCCACCTTTATTTTCTCACCCACTCTTACGACAGTTCCTCAGAGGGGCTAAGAATATAAGACCACCAAGGAAACAACCAATACCAGCCTGGGATCTTAATTACATTCTAGAAAAATTAACATTGCCTCCTTTTGAACCAGCTGCCTCAACAGATTTGCAATATTTGTCCTGGAAAACAGCCTTCCTTCTGGCCATCACTTCAGCTCGTAGGGTTTCGGAACTACAGGCCCTCATGGTGGTGCAGCCCTTTCTCATCTTCCATCAGGACAGGGTTTCCCTTCGTACCAACCCATCATTTATGCCTAAAGTGGTATCCAGGGTAGCTTTAAATCAAGCCATACACTTACCTACCTTTTACCCCAATCCTCAAAACAAAGGGGAAAGGCTGCTACACTCTTTAGACATCCATAGGCAGCTGCGTTATTATTTGGACAGAACAAAGTCCTTTAGGAAATCAGAACAACTTTTTGTGTCCTATGCTGTAGGGGCTCAAGGGAAGCCAGTTACCAAGCAGACAATTTCAAAGTGGATAGGCCACTGCATACGGTTTTGTTATTCCTATCATGGGAAATCTGTTCCCACAGGCATCAGATCCCACTCCACCAGGGCCACAGCTACCTCTACAGCCTTCCTCAGAGGAGTTCCTACCAAAGATATTTTGGAGGCAGCCACTTGGAGTTCTGTACATACCTTCACAAAACACTACCACCTGCCTTTATACTCCAAAACTAGAGCAGGCTTTGCCACTGCTGTGTTGCAGGGCATTCTGGCTCATCCCAGTTCCACCTAGTACCTACCACCCTGTGCGTAGCTTTGGGACTCTACCCATCTGTGATTACTGCAGCTATATGCACGATGAACATAGTACAGTTTTGTACCTATCATAAATGTAGATGTTCGAGTGCTAATACAGCTGCAGTACAGGTTTCCCTCCCTCCTTCCCCACTTGGTAAAGGCATGGGACCTAACCCCCTCTTCATACAACCTGACTGGGTTATCCTTCTATGGTTTATTTGCTTGCAACCACTGATTTTGGATTATATTGCATTGCATGTATATATACATATATAATTTATGTATTGCCTTCCTTCTGGGGGCACCTGACATCTGGGGCAAGAAAGACTGAAGAACATGGCGTCGGCTGTGTCTTATATACTCCGGCCTCACTGACGTCAGGAGAGAAAGCGACAACAACCGACGCCAGACCTAGACTTTGGAATTCGGCCGACCGAGGACCCACCTGACGGCAGAGAACCCATCTGTGATTACTGCCCCTGTATTAGCACTTGAACATCTACATTTATGGTAGGTACAAAACTGTACTTTTACAAAGTCCAGGAATCTCTGTGCCTGCACATTTGGTGTCTTGTATGACTCCCAGTTAATAGTGAGGTAATTAAAGTCACCCGTGAATATGGTATTGGGTTAGGTGGTGAGTGTATCCAGTAAGCTTAAATATGTTACGGGTTTCCTGAGTCATAGAGGGGTATTTGTAGCTTGCAAGGAAGTGATATGGGTTTTTGCCTATGATGATTTGAACGAGGAGAAGTTTAAATGCATCATCCTGCTTGACTAGCCTTGAGGTATATTTATTTTTGATGTAAATTGTGACACCTCCACCTTTAGTCCCTACAGTGGATATGTTCTCTGCACATCCCCTAATGTTATGTCTTCCCTGGCAAGATCAGACCCAAAAACTGACTCCTCTGAAGTAAAAATAAAACCCGCAACCCCAGCTAACACTGGAATGTTCAGGTATTACTAAGGCTAATTTCCTACTAATAAGTGATAGTATGTCCACGGTTGTAAAACATGCCTCAATAACTTCACAGAGATCAGCATTCTTTTGGCTGAGGAGAACTTGTAGGGAGTGGAGGTTCTTGTTTTGGTTTTGATTTGCAATGTTGAAAATACTTTGGTATTGCCTGAAAAAGCACTATGGGGAGAACAATGATTTATCTAATATTTGAAAGCCTAATGGGGAGAGGTGCACATCATCCCTGACAAAACAGCATGGTCTGTTGATCATCTCCTTCCATGCTGACAAATATTGCACCCCCGTAGAATGACACCAAAACCTAAGACTAAAGTTGGTCGTCATCTGTTCATATTCTAGCATCATCCTTGGAGAAGGTAAAATGTTGCTCAGTGCTAGACTCATACCAGCCTGGGTTGCATATCCTAGAACTCCATGATGTCTGTCTTCATTATAGTCTAGAGAGGTACATCTCAGGTCATTTACACCACTTTGACTGAGTTATAGTAATACTTGTGATCCAGTGACCTGAGTGCACGCATAATGTGGCGGATCCTGGCCCCTAATAAAAATCTGACTGTGACTTTCTCCTTAATGTGTCTGGTGAGAAGGACATCACTTCCCTGTGGTAACTGGTATAAGTTAATGCTGACAATACAGGTGAGCCTAGGGTTCTTCTACATTGCACATCTCATAAATAAGGGCATCGCATTCAAGACTAAGGAGGTTATAACTCCACTGTACTCAACCCTTGTCAGTCTACTAATTGAGTGCAATGCTGTCTTCTGTATGTATCTTTACAGTCACCTGCAGCAATTGGAGAGACCACAGAGGTTTCTAGCCAAGAGAATCCAGGGCCTCCAGAAGGTGACTTACATGAAAAGACTTCAAGCTTTGTCACTGAACTCTGTATAATATAGGCTGCTGAGAGGCGACCTGTACCTGGCCTACAGAGCAGTCTCTGACTCTGCCCTAATGGAAATGCTGCACATATGCAAATCAAATGGGACAAGAGTCACCTGCTCCAGGGATCTCAACCTAGCCTGTGACATTAAAAAAACATGTTGGAGAGAGAGATACATCTCCCAGAGATTTCTGTTCCTCTGGAATAAGCTCCAACTTCACACGAAGCAGAGCAACTAGATGACCCTATTTAAGCACAAACTTGACAATTGAATAGATGACCACAAATTCACCACGGGAGTGGCATCTATGTCCCTCATGGACAAGGGTAGTTGGTACCAATCATAAATTCGCTCTGCTAACAGCAACCATCTAACTATGGTCAGTTAGGGTACATGTTTTTTTTTTACATGGCTAGGCATGTAAAGACCCTAGGGCCATTAGCCTAGTAATCTCCAGTGGAGCTATGAACTTATTGTACCTGAAAATGGAGTCTTCAGTGACCAGAATGTTGGATTGTGTGCTGGCTTGCCTTATGGACTTAAAAGTAAAGGCTCCATCAGATGTGGCTGTATGTGTTGATGTGGATGTTTTGAAAGAGTGAATTTGTGGCTGCTGAGAGTAGTTATGTGTACTTCACCGAGGAGGTCTTTGGGATTTATGAAGGTTACATTTAAGTGCCTCAACATATGTGAGTCTATGTATTTGCTTTGAAATCTGTGTGATGGATGCAGTGTGTGTACTACTGACAACTTGACTGACATTAGGAGTGCTTTTATGTGAGAGCTTTGCCTCCAGTAACATTGCGTAAAGGCATCTTTCATGTACCTTATCAGTTTGTGTAAGAAATAGCTGGTTGTCAGTAACCATGATGCAATTTCTTTATTGCCTCAGAATGCCCATATCCCCCAAGCTGGTAACAAAGATAGTCAGAAAGTTCATATCCATGGCAACAGGTCCTTTTTATTAATTAAACAGTTGCAATGAGTGTATATAAAGTAATGTCAGGAGTATCTTGTTTGCAATTCTGCTGGCAGTGTTTGTCACTGCAAAGTAGTTGCCCCGTCTGCAACTAGGTATTAGTGAAATTTCAAGACTTCTTTTACAGGAAAAATATCAACTCAAAGTGTCTGAGTCTATATAGGGCACTGCTAAACATTTGAGTGGAAACTAATAAGTAGACCCTGTTGATTTATGGATGAAGTATTTAGGGAGATATTCAGAAGTTAGGAGAAAGAGAAGAGGGCATTGATTCCTGACCATCTCTGACTGAGCAGTGAGTAAGCAGTGCTTACTGAAAAGAAAGAATTAACTTTGTCAAGATTTGCCTGATTGGCTACTGCTAGTGCTGGTCTCACCATAGCTTCACTTTACTGGGATACAGTGCCTCTTTGCTTCTTCTCTCAACAGATGCAAAACAGTAGCACCAATCCCAAGATAGAAAAACTGGCCACAGGCTATTTGGTGATCAGCAGTCTTGTCCTAGATGAAGCAGGGGTCTGTAGGCTTGTTTTAGCCTTTTCCTGTTAGAGGCTGTAAATAGAAACTAGACCAATCAGGAAGGTCTCACTCAGGCACTCACTGCCGAATCAGACATGGTCAGGAATCAATGCCCTCTTATCTTTCTCACACCAGGAGCAAAGTGTAAGTATAAATTTTAGGCTTGCACCGAAAAAGTAGTTATCAGGTTTTCTGGCGAACAGCAGTCTCCAGGAAATAATGTCTCTGTGCTGCTTTTGTCACCATGATCAAAACAAAAGCATTAATCCCAAGATGGATATTTTGAAGTAGAATGTGGACTTCCAATAGTTGGTAGTCTTGGACTAGATGTTGCAGGTTTTAAAAAGTAAGAGGGAAAATAGGTTAATAGAGTTGCAGTCTGCACTAAGCAGTTATATATGGGGGTAACTCAAGCTTTAACAATCTGTGAACCACTCATTTTTAAAAAGCAAAATAGACTAGAACGGGTCGACACTTAATAGTCTGGCTGTATGGAATACAGTTGGATGGCCAGTAAATGCAAATAGTTGAAGGCGTGTGGTTTCACAAAATGATAATTTTGTACTAACTGACAATAGCCAATGAAAGAGGAGAGGGAAAGAAATATGTGGTCAAATTAACATAAGAGCTTGGCAACTAGAGAGAGAGTTTAATTTAAAAACACAGTAGTACTAGGGTTGGGGGGGCAGATTAATTTCTGTGTCACGAGAATACAAGTAAAGAAAATACATTACAATATACAGAATAGAAGGCAATGAAGCACTTTTTCTGGTGGCAGTAACTTTAGCTTGGAGTACCTCCATCGTACAAAATCCTTCAGGAAGACAAGTCAGCTGTTTGTCTCCTTTTCTAAAGCTAAGCTGGGGAGCAAGGAGCTTCAGAATAATCTTCAGCCAGATTGGTTATCTGACTGCATCTGTCATGTTTATAAAGAAAAAGACTTGACATTGCCTATGTCAGCCAAAGCTCACTCAACTAGATCTGCCTCAACTTCCCTGGCCTTCTGTCCTAAGACCTCCATTGATGATATTTGTGCTGCTGCCACTAAGTCTAAGGTTCACGCATTCATTTCTCATTATAAGCTGAATTTGCTGTCCAGGAATAGGGTGGCTTTTGGTTCGGTTGCCCTGTGGAACATTCTTCCTTGAGACCACCCCAGTAGCTACGTAGCTGTGGACTGTGTCCCATATTATTGAGGAACAGCTGTAGGAGACAACATCAGCAATGAAAGTTGTTGCTCATCTGTTCAGGATAAAACAAACTTTTGTGAGTTCAGATCAAGCAGCTTTATTACACACTGACACATCAGGAATGGAGCTTTGTATCTTAAACTTAAATAAACTTATAAACAGACTGACTACCACACTCATACATAGGTTCTTAGGTGTGTGCTAGGCTAATGGCCCTGGAGCCTTTACAAGTCTAGCCCATAGGATTACCCTGGCATCTTGCCACCCAACTTTAGTTCCCAGTACCTCTGTCGAGTAAAGCCACTGGAGTGATCCCTGGGGTGAATTTTCTATTTCCCATCCACTCATTAAGATTTCTCTTGAAAAGGGCCAGTGAGGTGCTCTGCTTGACATGTATGGGAAGTCTATTCCATAGCATGGGCAGTCTCTGCGTTATGAACCTGTCCCTCCAGCATGTTCTGTTGATTGTGGTAATGAGGTTGAGGTCTCTGGAGAGTGTGGTGCAGAGGGATTGGGATTTCTTTTGATGTAGCATTTCTAACAGAGCTGGGTCAGACATGGCTTTGTAAGTCAAGATGAGATCACCTCTAAGTAGGTGATATGAGACAGAGAATGGTTGGAGTTTTTTTGAGTCTGTCCATATAGGACAAATGTTTAAGGCCTAGGATCCTCTTTATGAGGTACTTTTGTGGTATCTCCAGTTGTTGCAGGTGTTTAGTGAGGTACATGCCAAATGGGGCATTATACTCAATAACTGGCCAAATGAGGGAAGAGTAGAGGGAGACAATGACCTCTTTCTTCCTGGATGCAAAACCCTTAGTAATGAGATGTGCCACATAGAAGGACTTTCTGACCACAGTGGCAATGTGGTGGTCAAAAGAGAGGTTGCTGCCAACCTGTGTTCCCAGATCTCTTATAACGCCTTCTGTGTTCAGTGGACTACCATCACTGTGGTAATTCATGGGAACCGGCTTTTTCCCAAAGGGGATAATGACACATTTTTTGGCATTGAGCTTAAGGCCATGGTTCTGACACCAGTCGTTGGTCTCAATGAGGTCTTTCTGTAGGATGTCAACATCACTTGAGGAGTTAATAATTGCTCCCAACTTGCAATCATCTGCAAACTTTGTCAGCCAGAGTCCCTTCTTGTTGACCTGGACTTCAGAGAAGTAGATACCAAACGGGAGATGACCCAGGACCAAGCCATGTGGGACTTCACTCTTGTCTGGTCGGCAATCTGACTTGGAGTCAGCTACTTACACACTGTGGGTTCACCTGTGAGCCAGTTTGCAACCCACCTAGTGATATAGGGGTTGATGCCTAGCTTAGCGAGTTTTCTATGATACCTGAGTGGGGAATGGTATCAAAGGCCTTGGGCCATATCAAGGTAGGCTGTATGAACCACCTTGCCTTCATCCGCAGCTCTGGTGACTGACTCAAAGAAGTTGACCAAGTTATGCAAGCATGATCTACCCTTCACAAAACCAAACTGTGTGGGATCCAGAGTTTGGAGATTCCCTATATCCTTGTTTTTTAGGTCCATTCCATAGCTTTGCATATCAGACTCATCAGGCTAATGGGGCGATAGTTCCCAGGGTCTGTAGTCACTCCTCCTTTGTGGAGAGGGATGACTATAGCAGTGCACCATTCGGTAGGGACAAAGCCTGAGGTGAGGCTGTGATTGAACAGGGCACACAGGTGAGGTGCCAGTTTACTCTGTAGTTCATGTAGAACACAGCCAGGGATATTGTCAGGTCCCATAGAAGCTGTATTCTTGGCCTCGGACAGTGCTGTTTTAACCTGTGCAGCAGTAATACTGGGTGCCTGGCAATCTGCTGGTATTGTGGCTGGCCCTTTGGGAGGGGGGTAAAGTTGGCACTGAATCCGTCAGCCAGTATATTGGCAATATCTGTTAGCTCAGTATAGGAGATACCATTGTGCAGTAGCTCAGACAAATCTAGGTATTGCCATGGAGATTCTTTACATAACTACAGAAGGCCTTGTGGTTGTCTTTACTATCTGCTACAATTCTGTTTTCATAGCTAGGTTTAGAGGATTTGATGAGGGATCTCAACTTTTTATTGAGGCTGATAAGGGAGTTTTTCCAGTCTTGGGACTTCATCTTATTCCGCATCGTTTTCCTCCTTCTGTTGTAGAGTTTGTTTATGGCTGGGGACCACCAAATTGGCTTTCTTTTTTTTTGGAGGAGAGAGTCTTGTTTCTATTTGGTATGACAAGATCCATGCATTTGTGTACGTGTTCATACAGTGCATTCATGCATGATTCGGCAGTCATGCAACTATTCTCCATTTGCATGGGTGCAGTGAAGTTAGCCACCTCTGTTTCTAGGAGCCCAAAGTTAGTTTTGGAGAAGTTTTTCATGGTGGTAACCTTTGGAAGGGGGGGTGGAGGGATGTGGATTTTCAAGGTGATTAGTTTGTGGTCGGATCTAACCAGGGAGGAGTTGACTACTGGTGTAGAGCAACAGTCGTCCATGTTAGTAATGACCAGGTCAAGGATATTGCTACCTCTAGTGGGGGTAAGAACGAGCTGGTCCAGGGCATTGGAATTAATGAATTCCAGGAAACGGGCATGTGTATTGGTACATGAGTAGTTTTCCCAGTTAATGGAGGGGTAGTTGAAGTCGCCCAGTATGATAGTGTTAGGTTGCACCCTAATATTCTCCAGGGTGCTTAGGAACATGGATTGTGAGTCTTGGGACATGGTTGGGAACCTATAGCAGGCTACGACCTGAATCGCTGTCTTACTCAGTGTTGGCTGCACCTGAAGTATCCCAGATGAGTTATGTTGGGCTACCAGTCCGGAGATGTGTGCATCCTTTATGAATATGGAAATACCACCACCTTTGGAGCTTCGGTCCAAGTTCTGGGGCCAAAAGGTGTGGAATCAGTTATAGCCTGGTAGTGCAGGGGTGCTGTCTGCTGCCTTGAACCAGGTCTCGGTTACGGCATAAATGTCTATGTTCTCCAGTTTAAGGAGTGCTTCGAGCAAGTGCATTTTGAGATTTAGACTTCTAGCACTGAGCAGCATTACCATCAGATTGCATTTTTTTGTAGCTGTTACGGTGGTAATTTGGTCTTTGGAACACCGCCTAAAACACTCTGGCTGTTCTCTCAAAGTGGCACTTCAGCTGCACGTGGTCCCTATTTATATGTACGTGCTTACATCTGGAAATGCTTCTTAACGGTACATACTCTGTTCTACATTCTCCCTCTTTGAGAAATAGATCATATACTAAATAACACCATTCAGTGACATGCAATTATACAGAACTAATTCTTTGACATGCAATCATACAAAATCAGACACATATAAAGCAGTCAAGTCCAGGTTGCTGTTTATTTTACACTAGGCCTAGAAATATGACCCTATCGTATAACATAAAAGTCAGAACTGAATCTAGCAATGGGGACTGTCTTCAGGGAATGTTAAACTGTGTGGACATCTGGGACATCATCAGTAACGGGAATGGATACTGAGACATGTTCTTTTGTATGAACATTGTCAGGGTTGCTCTGAGATCTAGAGTTTGTATCACAGGTACAATGCTGCAATATTATTTCTGATGGAGGAAGAAGATGCCTGCGGTTTCTCATGTATTCTGTACCCTCAGATTCCACTAAGAAGGATCTTGGCTTGGCACATTTACCTCTCACTTGACCAATTTGATCAAAGCCTTTTGCTGTTTGCATCCTCAATGTCTCTCCTCCTTTTAACTGATGAAGAAATCGGCTCGTTTTATCATAGTTGGACTTCTGAAGGGAAAACTTCTTAAAAAGTTGAGCTTTAATTGCTCTCTTGTTTTTAGCATTAGGCACCAACAAACTAGAACTGATAGGCAAGGTTGTTCTGATTTGCCTAGATAGAAGTCTCTGAGCAGGTGAGCCAAGTAAGTTGTCACAGTTTATATTTGTGAGATTAAGTAAATTCAAGAAGGTATCAGTATTGTCACGCTTTGACTTCTGTAGTAAGTCCTTTGCACTCTGTACTGCATGTTCATCAAGGCCGTTTGACTGTGGGTATTCAGGACTACTAGTAACATGAATAAAGTCCCACTCTTTTGCAAATGTCTGAAACAACTGACTGGTAAACTGGGTTCGGTTGTCAGAAATAACTGTGTGGACTACCGTGGAGTGAGGAAATGACATTTCATCTTAGTGATAACAGCACTGGACGTTGGGTTAGGTAGCACCCAGAGCTGTTGGACATGCTACACCTAAAGAAATCCCAATCCGTCCGATCTACATGCTCTAGGGACTTAAACCTTGTCACCACAATAAACAGGACATGCTGGAGGGATAGATTCCTGTCCCAGAGACTTCCCATATTCTGGAACAGGCTACCCATCTATGTCAAGCAAAGTTCTTCATTAGCACTCTTCAAGAAAATTCTTGATGAGTGGATGGGAAATAGGAAATACACCCTGGGGATCACTTCTGTGTCTCTGCTCAACAGTGGCACAGGAAAATAACTTTCTTGGGTGGCATAAGCCAGGGAACCTTGTTGGCTAGGCTTACGTAGGCCCTTGGCCTGATAGCATAGTACCTACCTATGAACCTAGCACATCAGTCTCAAACTATTTTGTATACGAGTCTACCAACACTAAGTAATGCTGATTGTTCCACTCAAATATGTCAGTGGCTACTGTTGACCAAGGTAATTTGGCTTAGTTGAAGTGCTCTTTTTGCAAATGCGGTTTAGTACTGTTACATACTGAACACGAGGAAAGCACTTTATCAATATCCTTTGATAGAGAAGGCCAAAATACTAGTCCTCTCGCCCTTCTTTTGGTAGAATCAGAACCTGGGTGACCACAATGCAAAATCTGAATGTGCTCATGTTGTAAGGAAGTAGGTTTTGAACCTTTGAAAATGATACCATCTTCCATCAGCATCTCATCTCTGTATGGAAAATAAGGTTGCACGTCTGGTGGTACACAGGATTGCTTTCATGGCCGTCCTGCATTGATGAAGTGGTTGAGCTTTTGCAAAATTGGATCAATCTTTGTATGATCTCTCAGCTCATGAAATCTCGTAGTAGAAAGACTACGCACTTCCATGACATCAGAGTCAGAATTCTCTGCATCAAGCTGTTCTGTGGTATTTCTGAGTGATCTGGATAAGGTATCAACCAGATGAAGAAGTTTGCCTTTTGTATAGACCATTTTGAAATTGTACTTTTGTAATATGTGCATCATTCTTTGTAGTCTTGTTGGAGCGGTATGCATAGGCTTTTTTAAAATTGCAACTAGAGATGGATCAGTTTCTATTTGGCTAGCTTGGCCATAAATATAATCATGGAACTTCAAACATGCAAAAACAATTGCCAAACGTTCCTTCTCAATTTTTGCATAATGCATCTCAGTTTGGGTAAAAGTTCTAGCTGCATAGGCAACATGCCTGTCCTCTTGAAGAATAATTGCACCAAGAATGAACTTTGAAGCATCACGGGAAAGAACTACTGGTTTGTGGACATCATAGTATCTCAATGTAGATGAGTTGGCAATTTGCTGTTTAAGGTTATCAAATGCCCTCTGGTGTTGTTCCAACCATGACCAGGCAACATTTTTGTGTGTCAGCTCCCTTAAAGGTGCTGATAACTCACTAAAGTCAGGGATAAATTTCCCCAAATAATTAACCATACCAAGAAAACGGTATAAGGCTTGGACATTGTCTAGGGCTGGCACCTCAGAATGTCTGCTTGTTTAGAAGGGTCTTGTCGTAAGCCTGTACTGGTAAATAAATGACCTACTTAAGTGAATTCTGATAGTCTGAATTTACATTTCAGAGGATTGAGCTTCAAGTTCACTTCAGGCCCTCTGTCCAGAACGTTCCTGAGGTTTCTGTCATGCTGTGCTTCACCATTGCCTCCAACCAGTAAATCGTCAACTATTATTGCACATGGATACCCTGAAAAAATTTGCTCCATTTCACGCTGAAATACTTCACTGGCAGGATTTATTTCAAAAGGCATCCTGAGGAATCTGTATCTACCAAATGGGGTACTGAATGTAGTCAGTAGTGAAGATTTGCAATCAAGCATTACTTGCCAAAATGAACTCTCTACATCTAAGACAGAAAAAACAGTGGCATTTGGCATATAGGGGAACAATCTCCTCAACTGTATGCATAGGATGATGAGGTCTCTTTAATGCCTTGTTTAAGTCTCTTGGGTCAATGCATATTCTGATTTCATCTGAAGTTTTCTTATGAGCAGCTACCATGGAAGACACCCACTCAGCTGGTTCTGTGACTTGACAAATCACACCTTGCTGCATCATTTTGTCTAAATTGGCCTTGACTTTGTCATGTATAGCTATTGGAACTTTCCTTGCTGGTCTGACCACTAGATTAACATCTAGGTCTACTTTCATGGAGTACACAACTGGAAACTTGCCTAACTTGTCGTCGAACACATCAGCATTACTTTGAGAAAATATCATCAGGAAAGCTGGACCTGGGACATTTGCTTACATGATGTACTTCTTTGGTAAAAGAAAGCAGTTTCATTCTCAAATTGTCTCGGAAACCTAATAATGACTGCACAGATCTTCAGACTACATAAAATTGCAAGCTGTAACTGTTCCTAGCTGAATAGGGTGGAAGCACTACTGATCCTTCGGTTTGAATCTCTTCACCTCCATAAGCAATAAGCTTTGTACAATTGGCCAAATTAAGTTGCTCACCAGCTCTCACTCTAGCAAATGTTTCTGCTGGACATCACATTACACTTTGAACCAGTGTCTACTTTGAGCTCTGTGGGTTTACCATTGATCAGGACAGTACAGAATACTTTGTTCTTTGCCAACAAATCTACTGCATTAACCTTTTCACCAACCACTGATTACTATCTATATAGAAAATAGGGTTGCAGCTTTCTATATGATCAACTTGCATTTTTGAGTGACCTTTCTTAATAACTGAATGAGGCTTGCTTGATTTACAGAACTAAGTGGCTCCATGTTTTACATTTGTGGCATTGCTGAACAAATGCTAAGCAGATGTTCATCGTGTTTCACTGTTGCAGTCATTACTCTTGGGTTATCCTGCTGGCAGGCCACCCTCAGTCGGCCAGAATTCCAAAGTCTAGGTCCGGCGTCGGTTGCTGTCGCCTCTTCCCTGACGTCAGTGCACCAGAGGTATAAAAGATGCAGCCGACACCATTTTCTTCAGTCTTTCTTGCCACGCGGTGCCCAAAGCAAAAGCAGTTCGCAAGTGCCGGTCGGCCTACTCCTGAGATTTTCAAATTCGAATTTCAGAACCGAAGTCTTCATTAAAGCTAAGTACCCCATTGGGGAAACTTTTTTCTTGCTCCAGACCGATGTCAGAAAAAGTTAACTATTGTATTTCTTGTGGAAAGCAAATACCTCATAAGGATTTTCATTCTTACTGAATTCCTTGCCTAGGCCCTGATCACAACTTTGCTAGCTGTCGGTTTTGTGCTAGATTTAACCAACGCACTATTAAGCATCGGTTTGATTTTGCATTTCATTACTTTGGCCGAAGATTTAATTATATAATGTCGTCGGACCAGCCAACAACTGGAGTTTACAAAAAACGCAAGGAAAAGGATAGGCATCCAAGGTCCAAAACCGACGATGAGGCCTCTGCTAGGCCAGTCGCCGGTTCTCAGTGAGGCGCTTTTGCAGCCCCTGGCGCCCGCTACCTCAGAGCCACAGGCCGCTTCCGACTCCCACGTGGAGACGACTGGGCCTCCAGATACTCAAGGTATTGGACACTCGGAAATCATTCCCTCAGATGGGTCCGGAGCCGCTGAGCAGGCATCGGCTTCTGAGGGTGTCTTCAGACCTACACAACTATATATTAAGCCATCTTCAGCTTCAAAGACTAAAGCAGCTCTAAAGACAAAGAAACAAGTACAGCATTCTCCTACTCAGACTTCCGTGCCTAAAAAACAGATGCTCAAAATGGCCGAAGACCTAATTACTCTGATCAGGAGCTCCCATCCCCCTCCTGATAAGAGTCCTAGGCAAGAGACAGAGTATGATTCTTCTGATCAGGTTTCTATTTCCTCTGATTCCTCTTCTGAACAGGATTACTCCATGCTTCCCATATGAGGATTCTGATGCTGAAGAATCCATTCCTTCAGCTTCTCCTCCTGAGGATTATTCTTTTGGGGAAACCCTGCATACCATGAGGGAGCATTTCCACTGGGAGAGCCAAGATTATTCTGAATCTAAGAAAAGGCTCAGAGACTTTCTCCTACTTCCTCAGCATAGACCCCTTGCTATTCCACCTGTTTTAGACATTGTAGATGATGTATTTTCAGAGTCCGGCCTGTCCCCTGACTCTTTACCCCCTGCACCTGCTAAGCCAGACAGATACTACAGGGTTCCGGATTCCCATAAATTCCTATATAAGAACCCCGCTGCTGACCCAGAAATTATATCTCAGGGTCCCAAAGGGGTTAAAGCTTCTACTGCAAAACCCTGTCCCCTCTGATAGGGATTCTAGGGCTCTAGACAGATGGGGGAAAAAAGTCTACACTTCTGCTACCTTGGCTGTAAGGGCTTTAAATTGTCAGTTTCATATGCTTAAATATCAGCAATATTTGATGTCACTGCTTAAACAGAAATTGTTGATAAATACTGAATGTTCAGAGAACAAGGAATTCCAGGATTTATTGCATGCAGCTGAAAAAGTGGGAAAGCATACTTTGCAATGTGGTTATGATTCATTGGAGGCCTCTTGCAGGGCTGCTGTTACAGGTTCTGTTATTAGAAGGCATGCTTGGTTAAAGGAACAGAATCTGCCTGATCATGTTAAAGCAAAATTATTAGATGCACCATTGCAGCATGATACTTTGTTTGGTTCTAAAGCAGAAGAGGTGTTGAAAAAAACGGAGGATAAAGCAAAATCCATGCAGACAGTCAAGGATTTCTTACAGGTACAGCCACCCAGGTTTAGCAGAAACTGGCCTTCTAAAAATTGGTCCTTTCCAGTGTCAGACAGACCACAAAGAGGCAGATACAGGCGTCCTAGAGGCAGATCTCAGGCCCAAGGCTCATACAGGCCTAAACAATGGGGTGCTCCTACCTCCAAAAGTGGAGAAGACAAATCACAACCTTACAGGAAACAGTCCCAATGACTTTCCTCTGCCAGATCCACGCACTTTTCTTTTGATAGCCCCTTTAGGGGGAAAACTAGCACTTTTTTCATCAAATTGGCAAATGGGTCCTGAACATAGTGTCCCAAGGCTACAGGTTCCATTTTCACACTCTACCAAGGTCAAAAGGTATGCCAGACCTACCACACAATCAATGGGCAGAGGCACAAAAACTAATTACAGCCCTCATGGACATGAGGGCCATTCAGCAAGTACCACAACAAGAGCAGGGGCAAGGATTTTACTCCAGACTTTTCCTAGTACCCAGAAAAGACAGAACCTGGAGACCAATACTGGACCTATCTATACTAAATAAGTTTCTGGAAGTTCCAAAATTCGAGATATTGACTCTACAGCAGCTACTGCCCATGCTGGGCAGGAAGGCTTGGCTCGTAACTTTGGACCTAAAAGAGGCATACCCGCATGTCCCAATCAGGCAATCTTGCAGAAGATACCTCAGATTCATAGCTGGCTCAATGCATTACCAATTCTCTGCACTGCCCTTTGGCTTATCTACTGTGCCCAGGGGCTTCACAAAATGCCTGGCACCAGTAATTGTGTTTTGCAGACTGAGGAATTCAAATATATCCCTACTTGGACGACTGCCTAATTCAAGCAGAGACCAAAGACATTCTTTTAAAGCATCTGGCATTTGTAAAAAGATTACTAACTGGCCTAGGGTACACAGTAAACGAAAAGAAATCAAGACTAGTGCCCTCTCAAGAGATAATATTCCTGGGTGCAAGCTTAAATACAACTGCCCAGATGGCTTATCTCACGCCAGACAAACAAAAGCAACTGACTTCTTACTTCAAGAAATTGGCAACCAAAACCCACTTATCTGCAAGGAAAATCCTGCAGGCCCTGGGTTTCATGGCATCCTGCATTCTACTAATTCAATGTTTGGACTCAACATTGCCACAGCCTGGAGACAGTAATTGCACTCATTCCCTGCCTACAACAGGAGTTCCAATGGTGGGCAGAAGCCTGTCACCACAACAAGGGTCTGCCATTCAGTTTACCCCCAGCCAGACAGACACTAACAATGGATGCATCAGATTATGCCTGGGGGGCCCCATATGGCAGGAAAATGTATTCAGGGCACATGGCCTGCAAATCAGATGCATCTTCACATCAATCAAAAGGAGATGCTAGCTGTTCAAAATGCCCTGACAGCTTTCAAGGACCTGCTTCATCCAGGACAGCTACTGATAAAGACAGACGATACTACGGTCATGTGGTACATAAACAAGCAGGGTGGTACACATTCCTACCCCCTCTGCAGACTAGCAATGACCTTATGGGACACAGCATTAGCTTTTCAAATTCACCTGCAAGCACAATTCCTGCCAGGAAAAACAAATACTCTGGCAGACGAACTAAGCAGAAACCTCATGGATCCCCATGAATGGAAACTGGATCCACAAGTCTTCAACATGATAATAAGGAAATGGGGATGCCCAGACATAGATCTATTTGCCTCCCCTCACAACTACCAATTGCAGACATTTTGCACAAGGATTTATCACAAGCAAGCATGGAAAGTGGACACCCTAACCTTCAGCTGGAAAAACCTCACAGTATATGCCTTTCCTCCACTGCCTCTCCTTCCCAGGGTACTCCTAAAGGTCAGACAAGAGAAGCCAAAAATGATACTGATTGCACCAGACTCACCACGCCAACACTGGTACCCAGTCCTAAAGAGCTTGTCTCAAGGTCCAGCATGGACTTTGCCTCAAACTTCTTACTTTCTGACCCAACAAAACAATCAGATCCTGTACAGCCAACTCAGGACCTTAAATCTGGCAGCATGGCGGATAATGTAACAATTCAGAACACACCTCTTTCAAAAGCTGTTATGGATGTTACCTTGGAGGCCAGGAGGCCCAGTACCAGAAAATCTTATGATTCTGTGCTTGGAGCCAGGAACAAGGCATTGACATGTGTGTACCAAATATACCTCAGATTTTACAATACCTAACTGAGATGCTGAACAATGGCCTTTCTTTTTCATCAATTAAGATTCATGCCTCTGCCATTTCAGCCCATTACAATATGGAACCACCTATCTTTTCTCATCCTTTAATAAGGCAGTACCTCAGAGGGGCCAAAAACATTAGACCTCCAAGGAGAGCACCAATTCCGGCCGGGGACCTCAATTATGTTTGGGAAAAACTCACACTGCCCCCTTTCGAGCCAGTTTCAACAGCAGATATAAAATTCTTATCCTGGAAAACAGCTCTACTCCTAGCAATAACCTCAGCAAGGCGAGTCTCGGAGTTACAAACACTCATGGCTGTGGAACCTTTTATCATTTTTCATCCAGACAGGGTGTCTCTGAGGACAAATCCTACTTTTATGCCTAAGGTGGTATCCAGTGTGGCCCTCAACCAAACCATTCACTTGCCTACCTTTTATCCAAATCCACAGAACAAGGGTGAGAAAATTCTGCATTCTTTGGGCATACGCAGACAGTTACGCTTCTATTTGGACAAAACTAAAGCTTTCAGAAAGGCTGAGTAACTTTTAGTGTCATATGCTGCAGGATCACAAGGAAAGGCTATCTCAAAACAGACTATTTCTAAATGGATAGGCCATTGCATCCGTTTCTGCTGTTCTCAACATGGCAAATCAGTGCCTAAGGGCATTAGGCCTCATTCCACCAGAGAAGCAGCCACTTCAGCAGCCTTCCTCAGAGGAGTACCAACCAAAGATATCTTAGAGGCTGCAACTTGGAGTTCAGTGCACACTTTCACAAAGCACTACCACTTACCTCTTTACTCTAAGTCCAGAGCAGGCTTTGCCACTGCACTTCTGCAGGGCCTCATAGCCTCTCCTAATCCTATTTAGCCCAGCCACCCATCCTCAGCTTTGGGATTCTACCCAAGAGTAATGACTGCAACAGTGAAACACGATGAACATAGTACAGTTGTGTACCTATCATAAATGTAGATGTTCGAGTGTATTCACTGTTGCAGTCCAGGTTACCCACCGACCATTCCCCTTCTCTTTGCTGGGACTTATCTGCACTTCTCTATCCTATACAACCTATTTTGGTGTATTTGCTTGTAGGTAAAGAAAATGTTATTTTTGTGCATGCGTTTTTATTGGCATATTTTTCAGCCTACCAATTTGGGGGCACCTGACATCTGGGGCAAGAAAAACTGAAGAAAATGGCGTCGAATGCATCTTTTATACCCCTGGCGCACTGACGTCAGGGAAGAGGTGACAGCAACCGAACCTAGACATTGGAATTCTGGCCAACTGAGGGTGGCCTGCCAGCAGGATAACCCAAGAGTAATGACTGCAACAGTGAATACACTCGAACATCTACATTTATGGTAGGTGCACAACTGTACTTTCTCTCTTTTAGACTCATGACTGGCACCACAATTATGACAGTTAATAGTAAGATTTGACTTGGGTTTTGCTGACTAACCCCTGTACTGCACTGAGCATGTCCGTTTTGCTGAGCTAGTCTTGGAAGTTGCTAGAAAGTTATGGCTCTTCCCAGGGAATCCCACAGGAGTTGCAGCTGCCATGTGCTTAGGCCTGCCTCTGCTTGCCGTATGCTGCATGCTGTCTGTTTGCTCTATAGGTTGCTGAAATCATGCTCTTATCACTTGTAAGCATACTAGTGTCTTTCTGTGAGCTCATGGATTTGACAAATATCTATGGCTTTGCTCAATGTTAAATCACTGTCACAAAGCAAAATCTTTCTCACTGCAGTATTATTAATATACCACACACAAGCCTGTCCTTCCTTAACTCATCTTTCAAGTCAGAAATCTGCACATTTTAGCGTTATTTCTCAAGTCAGTGATATAAGCTGCAGAAGTTTCACCTGGCTTTTGGTCTCTTGTATAAAACAGGTGTCTCTCTAATATAACATTTGTCTGGGTGTTGCACATTTCTCTAAATTTACATTTCAAGCACTCAGGGTCCTCCCTTGATTCAGGCGGTACCACGATATGGCATTTTTCCCCTCTCCTGCATACACTGCTGGTGCATACACAAATGAACGCTCTCTTTCAATGGCCTCTGACCCAGCTAAGTCGAGCAAAATGAATGCCCTTGTACATGTAAAATCTGCTTGTATGAAAATGTATTCTTGCTTGCTGAAATACTTTCCAATTCTCTGCAATATTATGATCAAACACAAGTAGACTGGGTCTGCGAAATGCCTCTGCCATATCAATACACAGTAGTGAACATGCTTGGAATTATGTACGAATATACATACACATAAATATATGCCAGAACTTGTAATTATGCCCAATTTGACAACAGACTCTTTGAATAACTGCACTTTGCCAAATAAGTTTGCGTAGCACAAGAACACTTTAAAATCGCTGCACATTTCAAAACTGCTCCTTATCAGTGTAAGAAATACTGTGAAATTACTGTACTTTGTGAATAAACTGTACACAGCAGAAGAAGCTCAGAGTAAAAGAAACAGTTTGAAATGAATGCACTTTGCAGTTAAACTGTACACAGCACAGGAACTCTTCAAAATGGCTGAACGTTTGTGAAATTATTGCAGTGTAAGAAACACTTTGAAATTGTGGCACTCTGCGAATAAATGTACACAGCACAAGAAACTTGTGCTTTGACTACACTTTGCAATATAACTGTACTTTGCACCCAGCAAACTCTCTGAAATAATTGCACAGTAATAAAGCACACACTCTGCAAACACTTTGCACACTCTGAGATACTGCAAATAACTCTAGTTATCGAATAGCTTTGGTCAATGCAAAATAGTAGTTTATGCCCAGACATGGTCTTTTACTAAAAAGCATGCAGTTGCCTTGCTCTTTTAAGCTTAATTTGCCCTTTATTGTGCTCCTTAATGCCCATTTTATCTCTTGTCATGGTCATTATACTTTTCTTGTGCTCGTTTTACTTCAAACATGCTCGTTATGCAAACCAGGGTAATTCTGAGCCCCACATGAATATTTCTGCTATTTTTATCAAATATCATAGTTTCAAATATTTAATTTAATTAATAATGGATTTTGTGCCCTTCGTTAGTAATATGTTTTGTGCTACTCATTTGATTAATAATGTGTTTTGTGCCTTACAAGTGCTCTGTTTCATTTACTTTGCAAAATAAATCTTTCGTGCAATTTTCGTTACCTTAAGTTTGTTTCTGGTCCTTTTAGTTTGTCTGAGCTCTGTGTCACTCAACCAGGTCAATCTGCCTTCACCTTTAACTCTGCAACTTGTGGCTCGAAGAAGTTGCTGTCCATATCCCGGTTCTGACACCATGACGCTCTTCTGGTCAGGATAAATATTCGTGGGTTCAGATCAAGGAGCTTTATTACACAGAAACACATCAGGAATGAGGCTTTGTAACTTAAACTTAAATAAACTTATAAACAGACTAACTACCACACTTATACATGTTAACGCTCTGGCTGTTCTCTCAAAATGGCACTGCTGCCTGCACGCACTCACTATTTATAATCATGTGCTTACATCTGGAAATGCTACTTAAAGGTACATACATCCGCTCTGTTCTACAAATGCTACGTACTTACCATAGTGATAAATCTTTGTCTGCTTCCGTCCTCCCTCAACTTTCTACCCTGCTTCTTCCTTCCATTGTATGGAAGTTTTGCTCCTGATATGACAGTGTCATATGGTCCCTGAGCAATGTCCTGTGCTCTTTTAGCTTCAAACCAGAAGCTTTTTTTCTAGAGTTCTTTTGTGTTTTCATGGCTTTTCATCTCTATCAATATATTTTTCCACTATGTAGGAGTTGTGGGCAAACTTGATCTAAGGTAATGTTGGGGATAAGAGGGGATTATGGGTAAGGGAAGGACCTTGAGCTATAGCTCCTAAAGTCTAGAGTGGCCAAAGTCTGATCCTAGGTCAAATCCAAAGACGCATCCATTGAGGAAAGACGGAAGCAGACAACACAGCTCTATTGTTATGGTAAGTACATATCTTTCGTTTATATTCATCACTCCCGAAGAAAGAATGTGGAACTGATGTTCTTTGTCTTTCACTGTTGCAGTCATTACATTTGGGTAATCTGCTGGCAGGCTGCCCTCAGTCAGCCTGATTAACAAAGTCTTGGGTCCTGCGTCACTTGCTGTCCCTTCTTCCATGACGTCAGGTCGTCATGCAGCCGACGCCATTTTCATCAGTCTTTCTTGCCGCACAGTGCCAGAAGCAGTTTGCAAGTGCCGGTCGGCTGACTCCTGAAATTTTCGTTTTCGAGTTACAGAATCAAAGTCTTCAACCTAAAGCTAAGTACCCCGTTGGGGAAACTTTTTCTTGCTCCTTACCGATGTCAGTAAAAGTTAATAATTGTATTACTTGTGGGAAGCAAATACCTCATAAGGATTTTCATTTGTACTCTATTCCTTGCCTAGGCCCTGACCACAAAGTGCCTTGCTGTCGGTTTTGTGCTAAATTTAATCAACGCACTATTAAGCGTCGGTATATTTTTGCATTAAAATATTTTGGCTCAAGATTTAACTATCCAGAAATGTCGTTGGTTAGCAATCCGACTACCGGAATACCTAAAAAACGGAAAGAAAAAGACAGAGACAGACCATTGAGGTGCAAAACTGACGACGAAGCTTCTCCTAAGCCAGTCACCAGTTTGCTGGTACTCAGTGAGGTGCTTTTGCAGCTCCTGATACCCGCTACTTTTGATTCACAGGCCTCTGCTGAGACCCATTTGGTGTCCGGTATGCCGCGAGACACTTTAAGTATTGATCCCATGGATGTCTCTACCTTAGATGGGTCCGGAGCTGCTGAGCAGGCACCGGCTTCTGAGGGTGTTTTCAGGCCTAAAGATTTGTATATTAAACCGACGCCATCTTCAAAACTAAGGCCAAAATCAACTTCTATGTCTAAAAAACTGACGCTTGGGCCACATGCAGGCCCCTATGCTTAAAAAACAAATTATCAAAATGGCTGAGGATTTAATTACCTTGATCAGGGGTACCCATCCCCCTCCTGCTAAGAGGCCTAGGCAAGGCACTGACTATGAAAATCTGATCAGGTTTCTATTTCTTCTGATTCCTCTTCTGATCAGGAATTATCTATTCCACCTTATGAGGACTCTGATGCAGAAGATTCCTTCCCTTCTGCTTCTCCTCCTGAGGATTTTTCTTTTGGAGAAACTTTGCATACCTTAAGGGAACACTTTCACTGGGAGAGTCAGGATTTCTTAGAATCTAAAAAGAGGCTTGGGGATTTTCTCCTTCTTCCTCAGCATAGGCCTTTGGCTATACCTCCTGTTATAGACATTGTTGATGATGTTTTCTCAGAATCCAGCATGGCTCCTGATTCCCCTGCCTCTGGCTCCTAGTAAGCCAGACAGATATTACAGAGTTCCTGACTCCCACAAATTCCTCTTTAAAAACCCTACTGCTGACCATGAAACCATTTCTCAGGGTCCCAAGGGCGTTAAAGCTTCTATTGCTAAAAATCCTACCCCTTCTGATAGAGACTCCAGGGCGCTGGATAGATGGGGTAAGAAGGTTTACACGTCTGAAACCTTGGCAATCAGGGCTTTAAATTGTCAATTTCTTATGCTTAAATATCAGCAGCATGTCATGGGCTTACTTAAACAGAAAATGATGTTGATTTCTGACTGTGTGGAAAATAAAGAGTTGCAGGATTTATTGCATTCAGCTGAACAAGTTGGAAAGCATACTTTGCAATGTGGTTTTGATTCCTTGGAGGCCTCTTGAGTGCCGCTATAACTGGATCTGTGATGAGAAGGCATGCTTGGCTCAAGGAGCAAAATCTGCCTGATCATGTTAAAGTAAAATTGTTGGATGCTCCTTTACAACAGGACAGTCTGTTTGGTAATGAAACTGAAGAAGTTTTGAAAAAGATGGAAGATAAAGCTAAATCTATGCAAATTGTAAAAGATTTCCTACAAGTGAAGCCACCCAGGTTCAGTAGGCACTGGCGTACTAAGAACCGGTCCTTTCCAGTACCCACCAGAGCTGCTCAGGTCAAACCCAGACATTCCAAAGGCTCCAAGTTTCGGTCACAAGGAACTTATAGAACAAAACCAGATTTGGAGGTGGAGGCACCCCATTGAAGTAACAAGGCACCTCCCTACGGTAAACAGTCTCAATGACTTTCCACTGCAATCATTTCCGCACGTTGCCATTCCCATACGGATGGCCAGATCTGCCTCCAAATCAGTGGGCAGAAGCCCAGAAACAAGTTATGTCCCTCATGAATATGGGGTCTATTCATCCAGTACCAGAAAAGGAAAAGGGACAAGGTTTTTATTCAAGACTTTTCATGGTACCCAGAAAAGACAAATCATGGCGTTCAATTCTGGGCTTTTCCATTCTAAATACATTTCTGGCCATTCCAAAATTCAAGATGCTGACTTTACAACAGTTACTGCCTATGCTAGGCAAGGATGCCTGGTTGGTAACTCTAGACTTAAGAGGCTTACCTGCATATCCCAATCGGGGAATCTTGCAGAAGATACCTCCGCTTCAAAGCAGGCTATTTGCATTACCAGTTCTCTGCACTGCCCTTTGGCTTATCTACTGCACCCAGGGTCTTCACAAAGTGCCTGGCTCCAGTAATTGCATTTTGCAGACAAAGAAACATTCAAATTTATCCTTACCTGGTCGATTGTCTAATACAGGCAGAAAACAAGGACACACTTCTAAAACATCTGGCGTTTGTAAAAATACTTCTAACTTGTCTAGGGTACACCACAAATGAAAAGAAATCACAACTGGTACCCTCTCAAATAATTACATTCCTGGGTGCAAGCTTGAATACAGCTCCCCAGATGACCTACCTTATGCCAGAAAAATAAATTCAATTGATGACTTACTTCAAACAGGTGGCCACAAAAAACCAGCTATCTGCAAGACAAATTCTGCAGGCCTTGGGGTTCATGGCCTCCTGCATCTTAATAATTCCATATTCAAGACTGCATATGAGGAAACTTTAATGGTACCTAAAAAACTTATGGAGTCAACATTGTCACAGCCTGGAAACAATGATTCCTATCCTCCCTTGCCTGCAGCTAGAGTTCCTATGGTGGGCAGAGGCCTGCCACCAAAACAAGGGACTGTTATTCATTCCACCCCCTGCCGCCCAAACCCTGACTACAAATGCATTAGATTATTTTTTGGGGGGTGGTGCACATCTGGCAGGGAGATGCATTCAGGGCCAATGGACCCCAAGTCAAATGCACCTACATATCAACCAGAAAGAAATTCTAGCTGTACAGAATGCTCTGACAGCCTTCAAGGACCATCTTCATCTAGGACAACTACTGATAAAGACAGACAACATCACAGTCATGTGGTACATAAACAAGCAGGGGGGGGTACCCATTCCTACCCCCTTTGCAGACTAGCCATGGCATTGTGGAACACGGCCTTGACTTACCAAATACATCTACAAGCTCAATTCCCACCAGGAAAGCAAAATACTCTGGCAGACGCACTAAGCAGAAATCTTTTGGACCCACGCGAATGGAAACTGGATCCACAAATCTTCAGCATGTTGACACACAAATGGGGGGAGCACAGACATAGATCTTTTTGCCTCACCCCAAAATTATCAGTTGGACAAATTCTGCACAAGAATTCATCACACAAAAGCTTGGAAAGTGGATGCTGTGTTCTTCAGCTGGAAAAACCTGTCAGTGTATGCCTTTCTTCCTCTGCCTCTGCTCTCCAAGGTCTTACTAAACGTCAGACAGGAAAAACCAAAAATGATACTGATTGCTCCAGACTGGCCTCGCCAGCACTGATGCCCGCTCCTACACAATATGTCACACCTTCCTCCGTGTTACCTGCCAATGACTCCTTACCTACTGTCTCAGCAGAACTATCATTCTGCACACTCAGCTCCAAACTCTGAATCTTGCAGCATGGTTAATCAACTAATTTCACCTGTTACATCTCTCAGCAAACCTGTGATGGATGTCATTTGGAGGCTAGAAGGCCTTGTACTAGAAAATCTTATGCGGACAAATGGAAAAGATTCTGTGCCTGGAACCAAGCTCAAGGAATAAGCACAGCAATGCCCAACATTCCTCAGATTCTGCAATGTTTAACTGAGATTCTTCACAAGGGCATAGCTTTCTCTTCTATAAAAATCCATGCCTCTGCCATTTCAGCTCATTACAACACAGAACATATATTGCTCCCCATTTGGGAGGGCACTTGACATCTGGGGCAAGAAAAACTGATGAAAATGGCGTCGGCTGCATGCTTTATACCCCTGACGACCTGACGTCATGGAAAAAGGGGCAGCAACCGACGCAGGACCCAAGACTTTGTTAATCAGGCCGACTGAGGGCAACTTACCAGCAGATTACCCAAATGTAATGACTGCAACAGTGAATACACTCGAACATCTACATTTATGTTAAGTGTACACAACTGTACTTTTTCTGACAGAAGATTGTCTGTTCCAGTAAAGAAAATGGTTTGGGTATATGACAGTTTGGCTGTAAACTAGTATTGCTGAACACAAGTAAGACAAATATTGAGGTGCACTGACAAAGAAAATTGTATTGGTAAGCCTTTGCTGCATTAAATTTGAATGAACTCTTTGTGGAGGTATAAGTCCAGAGTTTTGGGAAATAAAAGTAAAAGAGAATGATATGTAGTGTGCAAACACAACTTGCAAATGCTCGACTTTGTATAGCAATAATGCTACCTAAAACAGTGAGTAAGTATGGTATATTTAGACTGATTCCAGAATTCTGACTATGGAATGAAAGACTGAAAACCCAGAGCCCCTGGACCCTCATGAAAGGGGTATTTTCTAATTTTGTATGTTAAAAATGTGGGGGAGCCCAGAATGCTGTGTTCACCAGCTAGAGGCTGAAAATCCTCAGAGTATTTAGTTCCTACTCTGCTTCATAAAAGGTGATGAATGTACTCATCTGAAAATAATAATTGTGTGTGTGTGTGTGTGTGTGTGTGTGTGTGTGTGTGTGTGTGTGTGTGTGTGTGTGTGTGTGTGTGTGTTTTTACTTCTGTTCATAGGTAGATTCTAGGCATGTGGTCCACTAGACTGTTGAAGAACTTAACCCAGTTTCCCAACTGTCCCTGATCATTACCTGAGTAAGTGCCTTGTTCAGTTTCATACAGTAGGCAAGTGTAGGCTGGGGGAATCGAATCCTGAACTATGGGAAGCAGTGTGTTAACAGCTTGTAGTCTTAATTCTTTGCACTGCCAGACAGAACAACTTGTTTATTGTCACATGGTACAGTTAGGAGATTATAGAGATTCAAACCCAGGTAGCCCATTTCACAGCCCAGCAACTTAGTAACTGTACCATTATTTCTTCCAAAAGTCTGATTTTTCTTTTCCAAATGATCATGATAGGACTCAAACCTGGGTTCCTATTAGAAAGACAAAAACGCATTTTGTCAAATGCATTTTCGTCGACACATAAAGAGCGAACAGGCAAAACAGCGAAGCGGCTGTTCAGTGAATTCTTTCCCTGGGAAAGAAGTCGCTTGACTGCTTCGTTGCTTTGCCGAGATCTGCACTGTAGTGTGGTCCCTTGTCCGGTATAGCTCCTGAGCATGAATGTGCAACAGTTACTGACCTTAGTGTTAGGGTGCAGGTTAAGGTAAGTGCATATGTATGAAAGTGTTTGCTGTTTTTTTTTTTTGTGTGTTAGATGTATGGTTGAGTTACGTGTGTATGTGTTTTCAACTGTTTACTTTTGTTTTGGGGTGGTAGAATTAGGGTTAAGGTAAGTGTGTATGTGTTTGGAACTGTTTACATAAATGTGCAAGAGTTACTGACCTTAGGGTTAGGGTAAGGGTTAAGGTATGTGCATATGTTTTAAATGTTTACTTTTTTTTCCGTTAGATGTATGGTTGGGTTACGTGCATATGTGTATTGAGTTGTTTACTTTTTTTGGGGGGGGGGTACATTTAGGGTTAGGGTACGTGTATCTGTGTTTGGAAGTGTTTAATGTTTTTTTTTTTTTTTTTTTTTTGGTTGGAAAAGCGATTTATTTCCCTAGGAAAGAAATCGCTATTCTGTGGTTTTGACATTTTCAACTTTAGCTGAAAATGTGTCGATGAAACATCATTCGATGTTTAATTATAGACCCCTCAAACCCACATTCTCATGATTTGAAGTTGTATGTCTTATCTGTTAGGTCATATAGCTAACCCCAAAACTGATTGACGGTGTCTTGCTTTCCATTGTCCAGCATCCAGGGATTTGAACTGTTACCCTCCATATTCTCAGTTTGGTGCTTTCTTTGACTAATTGTTGCTGATTGGCATAATATATAATATCTAGACATCTACAGTAAGGGCTGGTGTGAGTATTTATGTTTTAAATATTGAATGTCCAAAAGTGGACCTGGACTTCTATATAGTCAAATATTTTGTTTGGCCTATAATTGTGCCAAGCTTTTTGGAGTGAGGAAATCTTCATTGTAACGGAGAGTTATTTTATTTCCATGGATTTTGTTGTTAATGGAAATCACTGTCTATACTTTTTCTAGGTGTGCACTGGCAGTTATTCCTTTCTTCTTGCAGATTGTTCACTTGTTCATATTTGTGTGATGGTAGAGTTATAGTATATAACATAAAACATGCTGGAGGGATAGGTTCCTAACCCAGAGACTCCCCAGACTCTGGAATAGACTGCCCATACATGTCAAACAGAGCACCTCCTTGGCCCTCTTCAAAAGCAACCTTGACGATTGGATGGGAGAAAGGAAATTCACTCTGGGGATCACGTCAGTCGCCCTGCTAGACAGGGGTCCAGGAAAGTAAGTAGTGTGGGAAGACATAGCCAGGGAATTGTTATGGCTAGGCTTGTATAGGCCCTAGGGCCGATAGCCTAGTACCAACCTATGAACCTATATGTTTGGGGGGGAGCAGATGAGGGGCATATCCTCCATTTGAGCGGGTGTTAGGGAGCCTATCCCCCATGCAAAATTGCTTACAGTTATTTGTTTTATAGGTTTGTGTTTTTTTGATGAGAGTATTGGAGTGTTTTGGTTGTTTTCAGGATTTTGAGTAGTGGTGGTTAGTTTATTGGTGTTTGCAGTTTTGCCATTTGTCATTATTATCTTAATTGAATGGAAGGTGTTATATATGTAATTGAATTTTGTGTGTTCAGTGCACCTTAGGGTTGTATGGGTGATGTTTTAAGTAACAGTGTTGGCATAATTGTTATGGTATTTGCCACCCTTGCGCAAGGAACAAGGTTCAGTCCTGACCAGTAATGATTGTGTGCAGTTTGTATGCTCTCCTTTTGTCTCTATGAGGTTCCTTCCACCTCCCAAAAATACGCTTGATGTTTCCACTTCAAACTTGCCCAAAAATTGAATGGATTCTTGGGCAGCTGCACAGGCTTTAGCTGGTACCTGCGTATGGAAGAGTTGTATAGACCAGCTACTTCAGGCATCAGCTGTGGTGTGCAGTATCTTCTAGGTAAGGGAACACTGATCACAGTGTGCACCTTATCAGGGCTAGTCACTCAACAGTTTAAAAATTGTCTCTATGTGATTTGGTCATGTTGACTAATTTCACCAAATAATAAGCATAGGCACTTGCCAGTGATAAGTGGGTTGAGGACCCAGCATACTCTGACCTGTCAGGGACCCATGCTATCTGTGGGAGGGGACTGTGTGCCTATGTTATCCAGTGTGTGACCCCATAAAGCCCAGGGTCAAGAAGCTACTGGCCAGCAGGCATCTGGTTCCCCATCTTGGGTCACCTGGGATAACTATGTTGAGTGAAAACTAGATGTAAAACCAATCAGCCTGTCAAACATTAACTAAGGATTGCTGTACTGAATATAGGATCACTGATAGGACTTAGCTTGGAAGTGGATGACATGATGGTGAGGAGGTTGGACATCTTGTGTACCCAAGAGACAAGATGGAAGGATAGTACAGAAACACCATCTGGTGTGGGATCCAGACTCTACTACTTTTTTCAAATGTAATTTGGATAAATGGATGGGAAACTGCAAATTCACCCTCTGGTTTAGGATCCATGTCCCTCATGGATAGGGGCAACAAGTAACTGTCCCAGCATATTTTATTTATTTATTTCACATTTGTTAAACAGGTTAGTCCAACTGGGTAAGAAATTACTCATTTTCAGTGGAGACCCGAGGGGAAAAGCCCCGAACAAAACATACAAATACATACAAATAGAGACAAGTTAACAATATAAGGAGCAAAACAAACTTATGGATACAATGAATAAGAAAAATAAATATAATCCAAAGAATAGTACATAGCTATATACAGGGTCAGAAGAAGGAAAGTGCAAAAGAAGATAGGAGTAGAGGAGGAATGAAGTGATCTAGAGGGAGGAGAAAAAAAAGAAGAGTAGAAGGATAAAATAAATTATATAAAGAGGGAGGGTATAGAAAGAAGAGCAGATTGGATAAAGTAAGATAAGAAAGAGGAAAAAGGTCTTGATAAGTCTAGTGAAAAAATGGGAATATTCTGCCTGTCTTAGTTATTCATATGCAAACTATGAGTTAAAAACTGAAGAAATGTAAGGCTAGGCTTCTTAAGATCCTCCCAGATCAATAGAGAGAGACTGAAAGAGAGAGTTTATATGTAGCATGTCTGCACGTGAGAAATGTGTGTGTGTGTGTGTGTGTTTGTGTGTGTGCATGTGTGTATATATATATGTATGCACATGTGTGTGTGTGTGTGTGTTTTACATACATGCACACACACACACACACACTATACTTGTGTGTGTGTACACACACACACACACACACACACACACACACACACACACACACATATACATGTGTATTGAAAATGATCTGTACTTTGTGGCCCATGTCAAAATTGAAGAAAAAAATATTAAACTGGGTTGAATTCTGAAGATTGCAGAAGGTTTATGTTATGCCATAGGAACTCCACTGAAAGCTAAAATTTTAAGGGACTGTGCATCACTGATAGTGGTATATATTCTAAAGCTTCCGTGACAGCACAGTATTTGGGGGTGACATTGCTAATGCATCCAAATGTGTGTAGTAACTACTACTGTCTTGCTTATCAGCAATTGGAGTTTATTCATTGAGCTGTGTAATGTTCTTTTTCTAGTCGTAAGTTACACAGCGTATAGGGATAGCACTGTTAAGCTGTGTATTGCAAGTCAGATTTGTACTTTTTGATTGATGGTCAACAATTTTCCAGTTGCAAAAGATCATCTTTTGGAAGCTTTATTAGATCAAATTTGCTGGTTAGTCCCCCCTTCCCAAGACTATTAAAAGAGAAAGAAGAGAAGGTTAACACCACAGGTAATGTGAAACAAAAGTTGGTCATTATATTTTTCATTGTTGTAGTCATAACCTTAAGGAACTCTGTCGCAGGCTGAGATCTAAATGTCTGGCCAGTTTTTCACAGCTGATTACTCTTGCCCCTTGCCTGGAGTGATGTTTCCTTCACTGCAGATGTTCCCCACATACCTAACAGAGAGGTGGCACACACTCAGCCATCTTTTGCTGCATTCACTGCATGCACACTTCACCTTTCAAGAGAAAAACATTCATTAATCCATCAGGCAAGGCCGTGAGTAAGGAATGAGCAGATAAGTACCTCATTGGGGAGCTTCTCATCTTGCATTATCCTGTTTGTCCACTAGAACCACAGGACTAGCAGCTGCAGGCAACAGACAGCAGCACCTTAACACTTCCCTAGACTCTGAAATTTCTCTCCTCTCCTCATTCCAGTAATGTATCTCACTGCCCATTCTTTCTAGATCTCACTTGCTGTTTGGACAACTGATATCTCAGAATACTGATCTTTTTCATGTACCTTGGTTTATTTGGTGAAAGTTGTATTTTTCCCAGCCTGGATCATCAGGTCAGATACAACCTGTAATAATTTTTATTATTGTTGTTTGACTTAGCGGATATGCGTTTTGCTGTATGCATCCACTCTCACTGCTGCAATCATTTTGTTGACCAAGCTAGTGATTTGGTGATTCTTGGATTTTCAGACATTCTGTCTGAAGATTAGTAGTAGTTTAGCAGGTTATGCTGAATTTTGAAGAATTGTTTTTCAGTCAGCATTTGCCATTGTTATTGATTTAGAACTGCCGTTATCTGTTCAGAATTACTGGCTTAACAGTATTTTTTACCTCAGGGTGGACAAAAATATTTTTTGGGTTCAGGGAGTGCATAGTCTTGAACACAAAATGCCACCCCAGGACACATTTGTAGTTTTTAGGTGTGCATGGTTGGTGGAATACCTTTATGTTCCATGCAACATTTCTGAAAAATATTTTGGTCTAGAACCCTAAAAAATTGAAAAATAAGTTAATCCTGAATGGACTCCAGCCTGTTGATTCTATACCCCACATGTAAGATAGGAAAAACAAATCAAGAGAAGGATTGCAGAATCCAGTATAAATGGATTTCTCTCATCTTTTTACCTGCATATTTACAGACGAAACAAAACAAAAAAAAATCAGTATGGAAAAGACCCCAAATTAGAGATACGTTTTTAAACACTGGTACTATTAACTTTGAACTTCACAGAATCATTTCCATTTTCAGGAGAGATGTTGCAGCACTTTGAGATTGCGGGTGTTCTGCAAAATGGACTGTGCATTTAAAGTTGCTGGGATGGAAGCCCCCTCTCACCATTAGAAGAAGCTTCTACAAGTGTTTAGTCCCATAGGAAAAGGCCTGCTTGGGTAGTACCTTCTGGTACCACTGTACTGAGATTTTTGGAGGACCTAATAGCCAGTTTCACTCTACTTTTCTCTCATCAGCCCTGTATGATCTTATCTTTACAGAGCTAGTGGTATTTGTTTCAGTCCCTATCAGTTAATCGAATGCACTATTCCCCAAATACATTTTCGTCTAACCCAATTAAACAAAATCTTTTATTGTCAAATGATCATTTTATTGAAGTTTTTCGCAGGGGGGAAAACACTGGGCAGCCATCGGGGATTTGCCCTTTTTCCTCACTGTAGTGCAAACTCACAGTTGGTATATTTAGTTAGGGGAGTGTGGTGGGCAGAGCCCCCCATCAGGGTGAGTTTTAAATACAGCTGTTTTTGCTGCGGTCACTGGTTTGGCCAAGTGGTTCTTTACGCTGGAAAAGTATTTTGTTTAAATGATCATTCAATGGATTAAGTTTCGTTTAATTGGGTTTGACGAAGAGGTGTTTGGGGAATAGTGCGTTTAACTGTTTACTCTGGGGAAGTATTTTGTTTAAATGATTATTCGACGTATTAACTTTCATTTAATTGGGTTCGACGAAGAGGCATTTGGGGAATAGTGCGTTTGATTAACTGATGTAGACCTGTATTTGTTTTCGAAATGCAATTATCTTTTAAAAGGTTTTCAAACTTTTATTGTTTTTAATAGAATTAAAGTAAAGTCATGGTGTCTGAGATTCCATTTCTGTGGGACAAAAGTGCTTATGCATCTACTGAGGGCTACACTATGGGGTGGGAATTTCCCCTGACCCAGTCTATCTGAGGGGTTTCATGTTGTCTCTGGTAAGCTAGGATATGATCTAGGCTTTAGCGTAAGCTGTAGCTGTGTCAGTAGGGCACTGTGGACAGACTGTGACGTGCCTTTCAGACCCTTTTTTCTGTTGCATGTCTTGAAGTTTGTGGAGCTTATAGCCATTAGCGTTTCCACTTTAGAAATAGACTGTATTGTCTATCTGACATCTGTACATGGAGCACACTCCTCTGTTGACAAGCCGCATCAAACATTTACCCTAGTAGTAGCTCATAGCCTTTTTAATTATTAATCCATTTTCCGGAGTGCAGGGGTGGTTATTTCCCCTTGTCAATGTGTTTAATTAGTTTTAAAAGATTGGATAATTTGGAATGCTCCCTATTAAGTTGGTATTGGTTCATTTTTTTTGAGAGAGAGTGGGGCTTTAGGGTCATGGTGATTTCACTCACATAGGCTTGCTACTAACTCCGTATTTGATAGGTTATGTATTCCCTGTTAGTACTCTGCTACTAACTCAGTATTTGATAGGTTATGTATTCCCTGTTAGTACTCTGCTTACTCTGAGAACTCCCTGTGGAAGGCATTGGGGGCATAAAAGTGACGTATGAATGCACACACTCAGAACTTCTTTGCCGCCAGTCTGAGCACCATTATTGAATGTTGGTCTGAACGCCTTTCTGCTGCGCTGGTTACCAAGCCATATTTCAGATAAGTGCCATTGGGTTTTTTTTCCTTATCTTTCTCTTTTATTTAGTGCTGATTGGGTTCATGTCATCCAGAAAAGGAAAATGTCAGTGTGGGAGGCAGATTCCCCATAAAGACCATCATGGCCAGTGTCTCTTCTGTTTCAGTTCTTCCCATGACTATACACAGTGTTCTATCTGTCAAGCTTTTGTCCCTAAGCCCCTATGTAGTAATTTGACCTCTTTATCCATTTACCTTGAAAACCAATGTCTCAAGCTGTTGGCTCACGGTGCTTTGGCAGAGTCTTGCCTTTCCAAGGGTCAGCAGTCGGCCAAGAAAAAGGCCCAAAAAAACTTAGTGATAAAGCTACTGTTCAGCCTCCCTTGGACATCTGAATTGAGGCTAGTGAAAGCCCAGAGTATCGTCCGATAGTTGCTTTGGATTCCTCTGCTGTGACCCCCATCATGGATCTGACTTCTCGCACATCCCCAGAGGTTTTACAGATGTCTGCACCAGATGTTGAAGGGAACCATGGCTGATTTATATCCAAGGGACTGATTCTGCAGATCTTGGTAAGGGAGGAGATCCCTACTACTCTTATTGAGTGTTGCCAAGGGGCTGACCCTTCCAGGGTGTTTCATGCAGTTGTCCTGCAGAAAAAGAAACAGAAAACCAAGCATATTTCGCCTGTAGTTAAATATCCCTAGTGTGAATGGCAGAATTTTACTCTTGTTTAATGTTTTAATGGCTTTAAAATCCCTTTAGTGGGCATCTGTGCCTGCACCTCCCTGATCTTCCACACCTCTTAAAGGATCTGGGAAACTGGACTCCTCAGATGAGGATCAAGATTCAGGGGAAGAGTCCCTGGCTTACTCTTTTCAAATACCTTCCCCCTTGAACTGTGGTTCAGATGAAGAGGATTCTGTTAGTCCAGATCCCCTTTAGAGGAACTTTCTTTTGGGGACACTGTTGCCTGTATGATGCAATTCTTTAGATGGGATTGCTTTCAAGTCTGTGATATCCAGAAAAGGTGTTATGAGCTCCTCCAGATAGTGTCACCCCCTCCAAGCCTTCTGCTGTTCTCCTAGATTCCTTTTCAGTAGATTCTCAGCCCCTTGCTCCCAAGAAACCTAATAGTTTTTACAAGGTGCCTGATGCATGTAAATTTCTTTGTAAAGGCTCTACTGCTGCTGATCCTTCTGCAGTGTCTTTCTCTTCTGAAAAGCCCTCCAAGCTGTTGCCCTCTACCAAGTTGCTTCCTTGATTAGGAATGTAGGGCCATTGGGAGGCTGGGCAAAAAGGTTTATACTGTTCCTACTTTATCTTTTCTGGCCATCCACTACTAGACTCATAAGTTTTGTCCCTCCTCTTTCCAGTTTCTCAAGTGATTTCCAACCTTCCTGACTCTGAAGGGAAAATTTCTGCCCTTTACCTGTTGAGTTCTACCTCTCAAATTGCCCGCCACTCCATCAAATGCAGCTGCAGTGCAGCTGATGCTTCCTCAAGGGCTGCTGCATTTTATTCTGTTATGAGGTATTACTCTTGAATGAAAAAACAGTTTCTGTGGTGTCCCTTGAAGTTTCTCAAACCCAGTACACCAATGCACTTGGTCCAAAAGCAAATAACGAGGACATTTCTCTGTGTGGAACATCTAAGATTCCCTAGAGGTCAGGCACCTAATAAAAAACATACTATGAATGTCCAAAATAATAACCATTGGTAAAAATACTCTCTCTAAAATGTTTTTCAAAAGTATAAATCCTTTGGATAATGAAAATGCTTTTGGTGGTGGTGCTGCTGCTGATGAATTTTTTTTTTAGTCTCTCCAGGATAAGGGTAAAGTGTTACAGGAGTTGAAACATATTTTCATTCATAGGTTCATGGGAGGTTACTAGGCTAATGGCCCTAAGGCCTTTACAAGCCTAGCCACGTTACACGTGTTCACTAATTGAACTTGGTTAGATGGTTGTTATTTGCTGAGTGAGTCTATGATTAGCACCGACTGCCCCTATCCACGAGGGACATAGGTGCCACTCACGGGTGAATTTACGGTCTCCCATTCAATTGTCTAGGTTGGCTTGAATTAGGGTTATTGAGGAGCTCTGCTTCATGTGAATTGGGAGTTTATGTCAGAGTAGTGGCAACCTCTAGGAGAGATACCCGTCTCTCTAGCATGTTCTGTTAATGCCATTGGCTAGGTTGAGAACTTTGGACCCATTGACTTACACGATTTCATTGGCCGATGTGCTACATTTCCATTAGGGCAGAGTCAGAGACGGCTCTGCAGGCCAGGCACAAGTTGCCTCTCAGCAGCCTGTAGGATACAGAGTACAGTAACAGGGCTTTCAATCTTTCCATGTAAGGTATGTTTTGGAAACCCTGAATTTTCTTGCTGAGAAACCTCTGTGGTCTCTCCAGCTGCTGCAGGCATCTGGTGAGGTGCATGCAGAAGGGAGCATTGTACTCTATTAGTGGCCTGAAGAGGGTCGAGTACAGAGGAATTAACATCCTTAGTCTTGGATGAGATGCCTTTACTTATGAGATGTGCAGTGTAGAAGGCTTTCTTCACCACTGTGGACACACTGTGATCGAAGTTTAGATTGCTAGCAACCTGTGTTCCCAAATCTTGCACCACTGGGTTTGAGCTTAGTGCCGTGCTGTCAGTATTGTAATTTTCAGGGACTTCGTCTTTGCCAAAGGGGGATAATAATGCACTTTTTTGTGTTTAGTTTTAGTCTGTGGCTTTGGCACCAATTATTTGTCTGTGTTATTCCCTTTTTGTAATATGTTAACATCATTTGGGGACTCAATGATTGCTCCCAGTTTGCAATCATCAGTGAACATGGTAAGCCACAGGCCATCTACTTTTGCCTGGACTTGCGAGAAATAGATTCCAAACAGTAGAGGTCCCTGCATAGATCCTTGTGGTATGCCACTGGTAGCTGGTCTACTGGTAGAGGTGGAATTCTCAACTTTGACAGTATGCATTCTGTCGGTAAGCCACTTGGCCACCCATCTAGTGATGTATGGGTTAATCCCCAGCTGGGAGAGTTTCTCAATGACGCCTGAGTGGGGGGTTGTGTCAAAAACCTTAGCTAAGTCAAGATAGGCAGAATGTACTGTTTCTGGTGGTCCTAAGTTAGAGAGGAATTACCCATTCAAATCTGCTTTTGTTAGCAGACAGTCTGGCCCTCCACCAAGAGAAGAAAAGGGTTCTAGGTGTGTGCCTCCTGCTAAGTCTACTCAAACTCCTACCTCCCAGAAACCTGCTTTTCAAGATAAGCCTGGTTCCATTTGAAAATTTGCTTCCCCTTTCCCCAGCCAGGTTCCCTTATCCCCCATATTTTCCTGTCTATTCCAAATTGGATAAAGATCACAACAGACTCTTGGGTTCTGGCCATTATCTGCCAGGTATATTTCATGGTGCGGAAAGCCCTTCCTCCCTTTTTGGGCATCCTTCAACCTCCTGGGGAACGGGTCTATATCAGATCATCGAAACGGCTCATTATCAAATGCCATAACGTCGCACTTCAAAACCCTATCCCTAACAATATCGAAACCTCAAAACAACAAATTTTTTCCCAGGGAAAAAATTTGCTGTTCCGAGAAAAACACACACACCACAAGCACATTAAAAAGCAGCAATCCACACACATACATTTAAAAGTTACATCTAACCCTACACTACATTGCACATACACTACTATCTATCCACTTACCTTAACCCAGACCCTAACCCTAAGGTCCGTCACTATCGCAGACTCACCTCACCCTAACCCTAACTCACTTAACCCGCCCCTAACCCCAAATTCTCACTGTTGCACACTCACCTCACCCGTGCCCTAACCCTAACTCACTTAACTCGCCCCAACCCCAAATTCTCACTATCGCACACTCACCTCGCCCGAGCCCTAACCCTAACTCACTTAACCTGCCCCTAATCCCAAATTCTGTCACAATCGCACACTTACCTCACCCGCGCCCTAACCCTAACTCACCCAACCCGCACCCTAACCCGAACGTCCGCACAATCACACACTTACCTTAACCGACCCCGTAACTTTCCACAGCATCGCTGAAAACAGTGAAGCCACAACAACGGCCAACCGAATTCTTTCCCTAAGAAATAATTTGGTTTTGTGCAGCTTCGCTGTTTTCAGCATTCGCAATATTGGGTTAGATATTAGATCATTCGAAATTCTGCTGTTTCGATGATCTAATATAGACCCCTGGGGAACAACTTCCTCTTTTATCAGAGGTGCTTCATTCAGTTTTGTTCCAGGGCACCATTCAGTCTGTGTCCCCTGCCCAGGTAGTGAGGATTTTTTATTCCAGAATGGTTGTGGTTCTCAGAAAGAAGGGCACTTGGAGACCAGTTTTGGACCATTTCCAGCTCAACACCTTCCTAAAAATGCCTTCCTTTCAGATGTTGTCCCTTCAGACCTTATTTTCCCTTCTTCTACCCCAATTTTTATTTTTTTGGTCTCTATGAATCTCAAGGATGCCTACCTTCATATGCCCATCCATCCCCTCTTCAGGAATTTTTTACATTTCTCTGTTTTGTCCTTGCATTTTCAGTTATTTGCTTTGCCCTTCAGTCTGTCTACTGCCCCAGGGATATTCTTCAACAGCCTCACTGTTGTCATTGCTTTTTGCAGGATGAGAAAAGTTCAAATCTTTCTTTATCTGGATGATCTGCTTATTCAAGCCTCTTCCCCTGATGCCCTGTTTCAGGATCTTCAGTTTGCTTTTACCCTGTTGCAGAGTCTGGGTATCACCATAAACTTTCAGAAATCAACTCTGACCCCCCCATCTCAGGATCATAATTTCCTTGGTTGCAGGCTCCAGACCATTCCCATGCTGGCATTTTTCTGTTTCCCCCAAGGCCTTGTCTCGTACTGCCTTTTTCAAGTCTCCTCTTCCTCTGGCTTCAGTCCTGGCCAGGGCATTTCTCAGATTCCTCGGGTTTATGGCTTCCACCATTTCCATGCTTCCTGTGGCCAGGCTCCACATGAGAAACCTACAGTGGTACCTCATGTCAGTGTGGCTCCAACATTACCACCCTCTCGACTTCCCCATTCTCTTGCCTTCCTTGTCTCAAGCTTAAGCTTCAGTGGTGGATTCCTCAACTTTTTGTCAACTCAGGACTTCTTTTCCAGGCACCAGTCCCGACTTAAGAGCTCTTTACAGACATCTCAGACAGGGGATGGGGGACCTTCTTTAGTTCTCTCAAAGTTCAGGGTCTCTGGCCTCTTCATCAGAGATTAGACCACATCAGTATAAAGGAAATTAGGGCTCCACTTCTAGCTCTTCAAGCTTTTCATTCCCTCTTTCATTCTGGACTACTCAAAAATTTCACAGACAATACCACAGTGATGTGGTATGTCAACAAGCAAGGTGGTTATAAGGTCCTTCTGTCTTTGCAGACTACCTCTTCAGGTCTGGGATCTAGCTGTCCAGTACCAAGTGACTCTTCAGGCTGTTTACATTCAGTCGGAATAAGTCTAGTGGCAGACTCCTTGAGCAAGTCCCACACACGAGTGGATGCTTCACATTGATATGTTCATTGTCCATTGGTGGGATATTCCTCAGGTAGATCTTCTTTTGTCTCCCCTCTGAACAGACAACTTTCTATATTCTGTTCGAGTCCCACGTCCTCTGGCTTGGAAAGTGGGCACCCTGTCTTTTCCATGGAAGGGAATGTTTCTGTACACTTTCCCTCCTCTTCCTCTATTACCATGACTCTTGCTCAAGATCAGGCAGGACTTGCCCAAAATCTCGCTGTTGACTCCCTTTTGGTCTAGACAGCATTGGATGTTCTTCGTGTTTCACTGTTGCAGTCATCACATTTGGGTTATCTGCTTGCAGTAGCCCTCAGTCGGCCTGATTAACAAAGTCTCGGGTCCTGCGTTGGTTGCTGTCTCATCTTCCATGACGTCAGGTAGTCAGGGGTATAAAGCATGCAGCCGACTCCATTACATCAGTCTTTCTTGCCGTGCGGTGCCCGAAGCAGAAGCAGTAAGCAAGTGCCGGTCGGCCGACTCCTGAAATTTTCGTTTTCGAGTTTCAGAACCGAAGTCTTCAAATAAGCTAAGTACCCCGTTGGGGAAACTTTTTCTTGCTCTAAACCAATGTCAGTAAAAGTCAGTAATTGTATTTCTTCTGGAAAACATATACTTCATAAAGATTTTCATTCGTACTGCATTCCTTGCTTAGGCCCTGACCACAACTTTACCTCACTGTCGGTTTTGTGCCTTATTTAAACAACAAAGTATTCGTCGTTGGTTTATTTAGGCTTCTAAATATTTTGGTACCCAGTTCAATTATCCAGATATGGCTTTGGTAAGCCACTTGACTACCGACATTCCGAAAAGACGCAAAGATAAAGACAGAGACCGACCGCATAGGTCCAAAGCTGCTGATGACACTTCACCTAAGCTAGTCGCCAGTTCGCTGGTACTCAGTGAGGCGCTTTTGCAGCCACTGATACCCGCTACATCAGATTCACAGGTCTCTACTGAGCCCCATTTAGAGTCCAGTATGCCGCAACATGCATCAACTGTGGAACCTGCAGATGTCTCTACTTTGGATGGGTCCGGAGCCGCTGTGCAAGCATCGGCGTCTGAGGGTGTATTCAGGCCTACTGACTTGCATATTAAACTGACCCCATCTTCTTCTTCAAGGCCTAAAACTTGATCCATGCCTAGGAAACCGATGCCCAGACTGCATGGTCAGGCCTCTATGACTAAAAAACAAATGAGAAGAATGTCTGACGACTTTATTACTTTAATCAGGGGAAGCCACCCTTCCCCCTCTAAGAGACCTAGGACTGAGTTTGCTTATGATTCTTCTGATCAGGATTCTGAAATTTCTGTTTCCTCTGATGACCAGGATTTACCCTTATCTACCTGTGAGGATTCTGATGCAGAGGACACTATTCCCTCTGCTTCCTCTCCAGAGGATTTCTCTTTTGGTGAAACCTTGCATACTCTTATAGAGCATTTTCGCTGGGAAAGCCAGGATTTCTCTGACTCTAAAAAGAGGCTTAGGGATTTCTTACTCCTCCCCCAACACAGGCCTTTAGCTATCCCCACTGTACTGGACATTTTTGAGGATGCCTTTTCGGAATCTAGCTTGGCCCCTGATTCTTTACCTCCTGCTCCCAGAAAACCTGATATATATTACAGGGTTCCTGACTCTCACAAGTTTCTCTTTAAAAATCCTACTGCGGATCCTGAGACCATTTCACAGGGACCCAAGGGCATTAAGGCTACTACTGCCAAAAATCCTACCTCCTCTGATGGAGATTCAAGGGTGCTGGATAGATGGTGTAAGAAGGTATAAACTTCTGCAACCTTGGCCATTGGGGCCTTAAACTGCCAGTTTCAAAGTATCAGCAGCATATTATTGGATTTCTTAAAGAGAAAATTATGTTGATTCCTGACTGTGTTGAAAATAAAGATTTACAGGATTTAATGCATTCTGCTGAACACATTGGAAAACATACTTTGCAATGTGGTTTTGATTCACTAGAGTTATCTTGCAGGTCTGCTGTCACTGGGTCTGTACTTAGAAGGCATGCTGGGCTTAAGGACCAATCTTTGCCAGATCATGTTAAAGCTAAATTGCCTGATGCTCCCTTAAACCAAGACTGCCTGTTTGGCAACAAAGCAGAAGAAGTACTTAAAAAGATGTTGGAAAACGCTAAATCTATGCAAACTGTTAAAGATGTTCATCGTGTTACACTGCTGCAGTCATTACACTTGGGTTATCCTGCCGTCAGGCGGTTCCCCAGTCGGCCTGAGTTCCAAAGTCTTGGTCCGGCGTCAGTTGCTGTCGCCTCCTCCCTGACGTCAGTGCGACAGGGGTATATAAGATGCAGCTGACACCATTTTCTTCAGTCTTTCTTGCCGCGCGGTGCCCGAAGCAGAAGCAGTTCGCAAGTGCTGGTCGGCCGACTCCTGAGATTTTCATTCCGAATCCAGAACCGACGTCTTCTTAAAAAGCTAAGTACCCCGTTGGGGAAACTTTTTCTTGCCTCAGACCGATGTCAGTAAAAGTTAATAATTGTATTTCTTGTGGGAAGCAAATACCTCATAAGGACTTCCACTCCTATTGTATTCCATGCCTAGGCCCTGACCACAACGTGACTGGTTGTCGGTTTTGTGCTAGGTTTAACAAGCGCACTATTAAACGTCGGTTTGATTTTGCCCAACATTATTTTGGGAGAAAATTCAATTACACCATGCCGTCGGAACTTCCGATGACCGGAATGCATAAAAAGCGCAAGGACAAGGACAGGCATCCGAAGCCCAAAACTGACGACGAGGCCTCTTCTAGGCCGGTCGCCGGTTCTCCAGTTTTCAGTGAGGCGCCTACGCAGCCCCTGACGACTGCTTCCACAGAATCACAGACCGCCTCTGACTCCCACGTGGAGCTGGCTGGGCCTTCGGATGCACTAGGGTTTCAGCTTTCCGATCCTAACCCTACAGAGGGAACCGAAGTAGCTGAGCAATCCACAGCTACAGAGGGTGTTTTCAGACCTACCCAGTTAACTATTAAAACCTCTGCTAAGTCTAAGCCCTCCTTAAAAACAAAGAAACAGACACAACTCTCTCCAGGACAGGCTTTATGCCTAAGAAACAAATGCTAAAAATGGCCGAAGACCTAATCACCCTGATCAGGGGGTCCCATCCCTCTCCTGATAAAAGGCCCAGACAGGATGCAGACTATGAATCTTCTGACCAGGTGTCCATTTCCTCAGACTCATCCTCAGACCTAGGATATTCTTTACCCCCTTATGAGGATTCTGATGCTGAGGAATCAATTCCATCAGCCTCTCCGCCTGAGGACTACTCCTTTGGGGAAACCTTACATACCATGAGGGAACATTTCCATTGGGAAGGCCAGGATTACTCAGAATCCAAGAAAAGGCTCAGAGACTTCCTTTTATTGCCTCAACACAGACCCCTTGCTATCCCACCAGTTTTAGATATTGTGGATGATGTGTACACTGAATCCAGTTTAAACCCTGACTCCTTATCCCCAGCCCCAGTTAAACCTGATAGATATTACAGAGTCCCTGACTCTCACAAATTTCTGTACAAAAGCCCTGTTGCTGACCCTGAAACTGTTTCTCAGGGACCCAAAGAGATTAAGGCCTCATCAGCAAAAAACCCAGTTCCCTCTGACAGAGATTCCAGAGCATTAGACAGATGGTTAAAGAAGGTGTATACGTCTGCAACTTTAGCAATGAGAGCCTTGAATTGCCAGTTTCACATGCTAAAATATCAGCAATTTTTGATGTCTCAGTTGAAACAAAAGATGCTTCCAGATTCAGATCCTCCTAATTTTAAAGAAATGCAGGATTTATTGCATGCAGCTGAACAAGTGGGAAAACATACTTTGCAATGTGGGTTTGATTCCTTAGAGGCCTCCTGTAGAGCAGCAGTTACAGCCTCTGTCATTAGAAGGCATGCTTGGTTAAAAGAACATACATTACCAGATCATGTTAAGGTCAAATTATTGGATGCACCTTTGCAGCGGGATGTGCTGTTTGGAGTTAAGGCAGAGGAGGTATTAAAGAAGATGGAGGATAAGGCAAAATCTATGCAAACTGTGAAAGATTTCTTACAGGTTCAGTCTCCTCGTTTTAGCAGAAATTGGCCAACAAAGAATTGGTCCTTTCCAGTCACAGACAGACCTCAAAGGGGCAGATACAGATGTCCAAGAGGTAGAGGTCAGGCACAAGGCCCTTGCAGGCCTCGACAATGGGGTACACCAGGCCAGAAAGAAGGGGAAGACAGGCCTCAACCTTATAAAAAGCAGCCTCAATGACTTTCCACTGCAGCTGCCAAACAGCTCTCTTGGCAGCCCCCTTAGGAGGAAAACTGGCACTTTTCTATCACAATTGGCATTGCATCACCAAAGACAAATGGGTTCTCAACATTGTATCTCAAGGTTACAGGTTCCACTTTCACACTCTGCCAAGGTTAAAAGGAATGCCAAATCTACCACCAAATCAATGGGCAGAGGCTCAAAAACAAATTTCAGCACTCATGGACATGAGAGCTATTCAAAATGTGCCACCACAGGAGCAAGGTCAAGGATTTTACTCAAGACTCTTTCTGGTTCCCAGAAAGGACAAAGCCTGGAGACCCATTCTGGGCCTTCCTTCTCTAAACACTTACCTGGATGTTTCGAAATTCAAAATGTTGACACTACTGCAGCTTCTTCCCATGCTGGGCAAGAAAGCTTGGCTCGTGACTTTGGACCTCAGAGGCATACCTGCATGTCCCTATCAGACAAAACTGCAGAAGATACCTCAGATTTCTAGCTGGTTCAATGCACTATCAATTCTCTGCACTGCCCTTTGGCTTATCTACTGCGCCCAGGGTCTTCACAAAGTGCCTGGTACCAGTAATTGCATTTTGCAGGCAAAAAGGAATTCAAATTTATCCATACCTGGACGACTGCCTGATTCAAGCAGAGAGCAAGGACATTCTACTAAAGCATCTGGCGTACGTAAAAAAGTTATTAAGTTGCCTGGGGTACACAGTAAACGAAAAGAAATCAAAACTAGTGCCCTCACAACAGATAATATCCCTGGGTGCCAGCTTGAACACAACGGCCCAGATGGCTTATCTCATGCCAGACAAGCAAGGACAACTGACTCAATATTTTCATTTAATGGCAACAAAGACCCATCTCCCTGCAAGAAAAATTCTGCAGGCCTTGGACTACATGGCATCTTGCATACTACTAATTCCATATGCCAGACTGCATATGAGGAAACTTCAATGGCACCTAAAGAGTGTATGGTCTCAACACTGTCAAAGTTTGGAAACAGTTATACCACTAATTCCTTGCCTTCAACAGGAGGTTTCGATGGTGGGCTCAAGCTTGTCACCTCAACAAGGGACAGCCTTTCACTCAACCTACAGCCAGGCAAACACTGACAACAGATGCATCGGATTACGCCTTGGGAGCACACATGGCAGATAAATGTATCCAGGGAGAGTGGCCCACAGAGCAAAGGTATCTCCGCATCAATCAAAAAGAGATGCTAGCTATACAAAATGCCCTTATAGCTTTCAAGGACCTGCTGCATCCAGGACAATTACTACAAAAGACAGACAACACCACAGTTATGTGGTACATAAACAAGCAAGGGGGCACACACTCCTACCCCCTCTGCAGACAAGCCATGACCTTGTGGAACACAGCTCTAAACTACCAAGTTCATCTGCAAGCACAATTCCTGCCAGGAGAGAAAAATACACTGGCAGACGACCTAAGCAGAAACATCATGGACCCCCACGAATGGAAATTGGACCCACAAATATTCAGAATGATAACACAAAAATGGTGGAGCCCGGACATAGATCTATTTGCATCCCCAATGAACTGCCAATTACAGAAATTCTGCACAAGGAGCTACCATCCACAAGCATGGAAAGTGGATGCCCTCTCATTCAGCTGGAAAAAACTACAAGTATACGCTTTCCCTCCTTTACCCCTCCTTCCAAAGGTACTCATAAAAGCCAGGCAGGAAGAGCCAAAGATGATTCTGATTGCACCAGACTTGCCACGCCAGCACTGGTACCCAATCTTAAAGAACTTAGCACAAGAACCACCCTGGATTTTGCCTCAAATCCCACAGCTGTTGACACAGCACAACAATCAGATACTTCACAGCCAGCTAAAGACCTTAAATCTAGCTGCATGGAAAATTCCTTAGTCAGGCAAGCAATGCCTCTCTCCAAAGCTGTTATGGATGTCATTCTGGAGGCCAGAAGGCCTAGCACCAGGAAAGCCTACTCGGAAAAATGGAAGAGATTCTGTGCCTGGAACCAAGCGCACAGCCTTGACCCTCTTGTCCTAAACATTCCTCAGATACTTCAATACTTAACTGAGATGCTGGACAAGGGCCTCTCCTTCTCATCCATCAAGATCCACGCCTCAGCTATTTCTGCTCATTACAACACGGATCCACCAATTTTTTGTAATCCTTTGCTCAAACAGTACCTCAGAGGGGCTAAAAACATAAGACCGCCCCGTAGAGCACCTACACCAACTTGGGACCTCAACTTTGTTTTGGAAAAATTAACTCTACCTCTTTTTGAGCCAGCTAACACAGCAGAATTAAAATACATCTCTTGGAAAACTGCTCTGCTACTGGCAATAACATCAGCACGAAGAGTTTCAGAATTACAGGCACTAATGGCAGTGGAACCTTTCCTCATCTTCCACCAGGACAGGGTGTCTCTAAGAACTAACCCTACGTTTATGCCAAAGGTGGTATCAAGTGTGGCTCTAAACCAAACTATTCACTTGCCAACTTTCTATCCAAAACCACATAACAAAGGGGAAAGACCACTACATTCTTTGGACATTCACAGGCAGTTACGCTTCTACTTAGACAAAACCAAAGCTTTCAGAAAATCTGAGCAATTATTGGTAGCATACGCTGCAGGAGCACAGGGAAAAGCCATTTCAAAGCAGACTATTTCAAAATGGATAGGACACTGTATACGTTTCTGCTATACCCACCATGGGAAACCTGTACCTAGCAGCATTAGATGTCACTCCACCAGGGCAACAGCCACTTCAACTGCCTACCTCAGAGGAGTACCTACCAAGGATATTTTGGAAGCAGCAACATGGGGTTCTGTGCATACCTTCACCAAACATTACCATTTGCCTTTATACTCCAGATCCAGAGCTGGCTTCTCCACTGCTGTCCTGCAGGGCCTTATAGCCACCCCTAATGCCTTATAGATCCAGCCTCCCTACTTCAGCTTTGGGATTCCACCCAAGTGTAATGACTGCAGCAGTGTAACACGATGAACATAGTACAGTTTTGTACCTACCATAAATGTAGATGTTCGAGTGTAAACACTGCTGCAGTCCAGGTTACCCTCCCTCCTTCCCCTCTTACTTTCTGGTACTTACCTAGGTCATCTACCCTTTATTACCTATGGGGAGTATTTGCTGGTAACTAAAAATGGTTGTTTGTTTTTCTTTTGTATATTTTACTAGCAGTTTGAATTGCCTACCTGTTTGGGGGCACCTGACATCTGGGGCAAGAAAAACTGAAGAAAATGGCGTCGGCTGCATCTTATATACCCCTGTCGCACTGACGTCAGGGAGGAGGCGACAGCAACCGACACCAGACCAAGACTTTGGAACTCAGGCCGACTGGGGAACTGCCTGACGGCAGGATAACCCAAGTGTAATGACTGCAGCAGTGTTTACACTCGAACATCTACATTTATGGTAGGTACAAAACTGTACTATTTCCTGCAAGTACAGCCTCCTAGATTTAGTAGGCATTGGCTCTCTAAAAATTGGTCCTTTCCTGCCTCTTCCAGGCTTTCTCAGTCCAAACCCAGAACCAGTAGAACACCCAGGCTTCAGTCCCAAGGTACTCACAGGGCTAAGTAGTGGGGGGCTCCCACTTCCAAAGCAGGGAGTGGTAAGACTCCTCCCTATGGTAAACTGTCTCAATGACTTAACTTTAAATCTTCCAAGCCCTGCACAACTGACTGTTCCCTCAGGGGGAAAGACTGCCCAGCAGGCAAACAATTGGGAACTCATTACCCAAGACAAATGGGTTTTAAATATAGTTTCCCAAGGATACAGATTCCACTTTCACTCCTTACCAACCTCAAACGGTTGGCCAGACATACCCCTAAATCAGTGGGCAGAGGCTCAAAAGCAAATTCTCTCTCTCTTAAGCATCAGGGCTATTCAACCTGTTCCAGAAGAGGAAATGGGACAAGGTTTCTACTCAAGACTTTTCCTGGTGCCCAGAAAAAACAACTCCTGACATCCTATACTGGACCTCTCTATCCTAAACACATTTTTGGTGATCCCAAAATTCAAGATGCTAACTCTTCACCAGCTGCTTCCTATGCTAGGCAAGGAGGCCTGGTTGGCAACACCGGATTTAAAGGAAGCTTACCTGCACATTCCAGTAAGGGAATCCTGCAGAAGATACCTACGCTTCAAAGCAGGCTACATGCACTATCAGTTTTCTGCACTGCCCTTTGGCTTATCTACTGCGCCCAGGGAATTCACAAAGTGCCTAGGTCCAGTCATTGCATTTTACAGATAAAGAAATATCTAAATATATCCATACCTGGATGATTGTGTAATTCAGGCAGAAAACCAGGACATATTATTGAATCATCTGGCGTTTGTACAGAAATTGCTAACTTCTCTGGGGTACACCATAAATGAAAAGAAATCACATCTTGTACCCTGCCAACAAATTGTATTCCTGGGAGCAAGCTTGAATACAACTTCCCAGATGGCTTTTCTCACACCAGAAAAACAAGTTCATTTGACAGCCTACTTCAAACTACTGGCCACAAAGACCCAGCTGTCTGCAAGGGAAATACTGCAAGCCCTGGGGTTCATGGCCTCCTGCATTCCACCAATTCCATATGTAAGACTGCATATGAGGAAACTACAATGGTATCTAAAAAGCCTATGGTGTCAACATTCTCAGGATCTAGAAGCAATGATTCCTATAATTCTTTGTCTACAGATAGAGTTCCTTTGGTGGGCAGACGCCTATCACGAAAACAAGGGACTGCCATTCACTCTACCCCCTTTCGCCCAAACCCTAGCAACAGACACATCAGACTATGCATGGGGGGGCTCGCTTGGCAGGGAAGTACATTCAGGGCAAATGGAACCCAAATCAAATGCACCTGCACATCCATCAAAAAGAAATGTTAGCTGTACAGAGTGCTCTGACAGCCTTCAAGGACCACATCCTTCTAGGGCAATTAATGGTAAAGACGGACAACACCACTGTTATGTGGTACATAAGCAGGGGGGAACCCACTCATACCCTCTCTGCAGACTAGCCATGGCTCTGTGGAACACAGCCTTGAGCTACCAAGTGCACCTACAGGCTCAATTCCTGCCAGGAAAGCTAAACACACTGGCAGATGACCTAAGCAGAAATCTCATGGACTCACACGAGTGGAAACTGGAACCAAAGATATTCAACATGTTGAGAAACAAATGGGGGAGCCCAGATATAGACCTGTTTGCCTCCCCCCAGAACTACCAATTGGAAAAATTCTGCACAAGGACTCCCCACAAACAAGCTTGGAAAGTGGATGCCCTGTCCTTCACATGGAAAAACCTATCAGTTTATGCCTTTCCCTCACTGCCTGTCCTCTCCAAGTTACTACTAAAAATCAAACAAGACAAACCAAGGACGATACTTATTGAAAAAGACTGGCCACGCCAACACTGGTACCCCCTTTTGCACAGTGTGTCACTGCTGGCACCATGGCACCTGCCTCAGACCCCTGCCCTGCTGTCCTAGCAGGAGGGCCAGATCCTGCACCCACAGCTTCAACTCCTGAACCTGGCAGCCTGGCTAATTACCTCATCTCTCCGTTACCATCCCTCAGTAAGCAAGTGTTGGATGTCATTCTGGAGGCAAGGAGGCCTAGTACTAGAAAATCCAATGCTGAAAAATGGAAAAGATTCTTTTTTTGGAACCAAGCTCAGAAGATGGGCACAGCAACTCCCAATTTACCTCAGATTCTTCAATACTTAACTGAGATGCTGCACAAAGTCCTTTCTTTTTCCTCCATCAAAATTCATGCCTTAGCCATTTCAGCTCATTACAACACAGAACCATCCCTCTTCTCTCATCCACTGCTGAAGCAGTTCCTCAGAGGGGCCAAAAACTTAAGACCACCCAGGAGAGCCCCTACTCCAGCCTGGGTCCTTAACTTTGTATTGGAAAAACTCATTCTACCTCCTTTTGAGCTAGCTGTAAATGCAGAGTTGAAATTCCTTTCTTGGAAAACAGCCTTCCTTTTAGCCATCACTTCAGCAAGAAGGGTGTCTGAATTACAGGCCCTCATGGCAGTGGAGCCTTTCATCATTTTTCATGCAGACAGTGTGTCCCTCAGGACCAGTCCCTCCTTCATGCCCAAGTGGTATCCAGTGTGGCCCTTAATCAGTCCATTCATTTGCCAACCTTCTTTTCTAATCCACAGAACAAAGGGGCGTGAATACTGCACTCCTTAGATGTGCACAGACAACTTAGATTTTCTTTGGACAGGACTAAACCTGTCAGGAAATCTGAACAACTGCTGGTTGCATGTGCTACATGGGCAGAGGGGAAGGCCATTTCAAAGCAAACCATTTCTAAATGGATAGGCCATTGCATTCATTTCTGCTATAAGCACCATGGAAAACCTACCTCTCAGGGGATTAGACCACATTCAACCAGGGCTGCATCTTCCTCGACAGTCTTTAGATGTCCCTACCAGGGACATCCTAGAAGCTGCTACCTGGAGTTCTGTACATACCTTCACCAAGCATTACCATTTGCCAATTTTCTCTAAATCCGGAGCTGGCTTTGCCACTGCAGTCTTGCAGAGCCTTATAGCTGGTCCTAATGCTATCTAATTTCCTCCTTCCATCCTTAGCTTTGGGAATCTACCCAAATGTGATGACTGCAACAGTGATACAAGAAGAACATAGTACAGTTGTGTACACTTCCCATAAATGTAGATGTTCGAGTGTACTCACTGTTGCAGTCCTAGTTACCCTTCCTCCAGCCACCTGACTTCTATTGGCTATACCTCTATTCTGGCTTGCTATGTTTAAAGCTTTTTGGTGTATTTGCTTTTTTGTTGGAGGTATAACCTTGTATATGTAATTGCTTCCCATTATGGAGGCACCTGACATCTGGGGCAAGAAAAACTGATGTAATGGCATCGGCTGCATGCTTTATACCCCTGACTACCTGACATGGAAGATGAGACAGCAACTGATGCAGGACCGAAGACTTTGTTAATCAGGCCGACTGAGGGCTACTGCAAGCAGATAACCCAATTGTGATGACTGCAACAGTGAATACACTTGAACATCTATATTTATGGTAAGAGTACACAACTGTACTTTCCCCCTTCTTTCTTACTTGTCCAGGGCAATTATCACAAGTTACTTCACCAGGTGCACCTTCTCACACAAGACATGGGGTTTCTTATCCATCCTCACTTGTCCATTCCTCAAGTGACGGTGTGAGTGATAGGGTTGTGATCCTTTTTAGACACCTCTTTTCTGAGGCTAGGCTTTGAGCCTTGCAGGAGGCTAGGAAGCCCATTACCAGGAAATCATAGTTGTCCAAATGGAAAAGATTTTCTGTTTGGTACTTCTCTCGCCATCATATCCCCTATCTGTGGATTTTACTCTGGTTCTCTTATTTGTGTGATGTGCTGTATGCTGGGTTGGCATATTCTCCAGTTAAAGTTCGTCTGCCAGCAATTTCTGCTTGTCTACCCTTGACTACTCTTCTGGCCTCTAGATTTAATCGAGCAATTTCTTAACAGTGTCCTTCATATTAGGCCTCCCAGGAAGCCTATTCCCCCTTCCTGGGACCCTAGTTTTGTTCTTGAAAAGTTGTCTCAGGTTTCCTTTGACCCTGCTGCCTCAACTTCCTTGCAACATTGTACTTGGAAGATCGTTCTTCTTTTGGCTCTCACTTCGGCCAAGGGGATGTCTGAACTTCAGGCTCTCATGGCTGTTTATCCTTTTTTAGTTTTCCACAGAGACATGATGTCTGTTTATACTAACCCTTCTTTTATGCCCATGGTGGTCAGTGAGTTGCCTCTTAATCAGTCATTTAATCATTTGCCTTCCTTTTTTTCCTTCTCTGCAGTCTGCTAGTGGGAAAGGTTCTTCACACTTGGATTTGCATAGACAGCTTAGATATTATTTGGATAAAAGTAAAGTTATTCACATATCTTAGCAGCTTTTTGTTTCCTTTCATCCCAGGTGTTTGGGATTAGCTGTTTCTAAGCATACCATCTCTTCCTGGATTTCTAACGCCATTTCTTTTTATTATTCTTTTCATGATAAATGTCTTTCCTCATCAATAAAGGCTCCTTCTACCAGGCTGTTGCCTCCTCTGGTGCTTTTTTCAAGGGGGCTTGATACCACTTCCATCTTTGAGACTACTACTTAGTCTTCTGTTAATACCTTCATTAAGCATTATAAGTTGGGTGTTGTTTCTAGGGCTATCCTGCATGGATTTTTGGAGGGCTCTTCAGTGCCTTCCTCCTCTTCCCAGGTTTCCTGTTGAACATTTTTACTTTCTTTTCAGTTATGAATACTGCAACAGTGATAAGAAAGGACTTGGTGCAGTTGTGTAAAATCTTGCCATAACAGTCGATATCCTTCTTTTTACTCTTGTAGTATTTGTTCCCTCCCTCCTGCACCCTCTGCTGTAGCCATTCATTCTTCCCCTATTGGCTGTGAAGGGGCTCTTCTGCCTTTTCACCTTCTGGTTGCACATGCTCTTCCTTGTCCCTAGGGACATTCTGCTCCTCCTGGGGCTTTTTCAGTTCTGAATGTGTCCATCCGTTCATCAACTTTATATCCTCTGTCTTGTGCGAGGAATGTACGTGTGTCCTTGACAGGAGATTCCTTCAGTTACTAATACTGCATTAGTGAATGGAAGGACATGTACTGTTATGGTAAGATTTTACAGAACTGTGCTTTCTTAGCACACAACTGTTCTTTCATTTGTTGCTTTCTGAGCAGATTCCCATGATAGAGTTCTTCAATTGTATTCATTTCATACCTTCTCCCTCATTATTAGTAGCATATTATTTATTTATTTGCATTTGTTTACCAGGAAAGTCCACTGGACCAAAACAAACCATTTTCTGTGGAGGCCAGGGGAGAAAAGCTCCACATGGCAGTTAGTATAACAACACATATAGTTCAGAATATGCTCATATGCTTCGATTTTTTTTCCAAACCTCAGGCCCTTTCAGTGTTCGCAAAGGCAAACTGGGAAAGCAGTTTGGTCACTTCAGATTTACTGTTTTGTTTGCTGGAGCTCTATTATACGTAGCTGCTAGCATGAGAAAAATTTTGCAGGAGGCTATTTTCAACTCTTTACTGGGACTTTGTGGCACATACTTATGCATGAAACCAAGCAATGTGCACCCCTGCCTTTCAGTCTGGGACTCTCATGGGGTTCTCTCGTACTTCTCAGAATTTCTTTTGATTAGTTCTGTCATATAGAATCCATCCTGATTAGTTGTTTTCACTATTTGATGCTGAGCTTCATGTACAGTTTATAGTTTTAATATTAATGGTCAGATGAAGTCCTGACTTATGACAAGAACTCTCGCCTACCTTTTGTAACTTTGAATGCTTTGATTCTGACAGTAAAAGGACAGTGCATGCACATACACATATTTCTGTCTCTCCCTTTTTGTATTTGGTAGACTATAAAAAGAGTTCTCCTCAAACTCAAATCCTGTCACAATGCACCTGACAACCTTCCACCCACCTTCCTCAAACAATCTGTAGACAGCATTGCCTATCCCATCTCTATTCTTATAAATAGGTCCATACAAGAATCATATGTCTCTTCCATCTGGCTCCATGCTTACATCATCACCCTCCACAAAGGTGGCATAAATAGTGATACCACCAACTTCAGGCCTATTGCCATCCTTTCCCCTCTTTCTAAAATACTAGAGAAAACAATACAAGCACAACTCATGGCACACCTAACACTAAACAATCTCCTCTCCCCTACCCAACATGGCTTCTGCCCTGGCCACAACACCATGACTGCCCTTCTTTCTTTTCTTGAAACCATAAACCTCGAACGTGACTCAGGCAAGTTCGTATCCACACTGTTCCTACATCTGTCAAAGGCCTTTGACACCATCTCACACACCCTACTTCTATCCTAACTCTCCACCCTACACCTGTCTCCCACCACCATCGCCTGGATGTTCATCATGTTTCAGTGTTGCAGTCATAACACTTGGGTTATCCTGCTGGCAGGCGATCCACAGTTGGCCCGAGTTCCAAAGTCTAGGTCCAGCATCGGCTGCTGTCGCCTCTTCCCTGATGTCAGTGCGCCAGGGGTATAAAAGTTGCAACCGACGCCATTTTCTTCAGTCTTTCTTGCCGCGCGGTGCCCGAAGCAAAAGCAGACCAGCTACTTGTCCCACCACCAACAAGCTGTCCAATGGAAAACTTCAACCTCCCCCCTTCCTTCCCACACCCAGAGGTGTCCCACAGGGTTCTGTTCTTGGCCCTCTTCTCTTCAACCTTTTCATGAACAACTTTCACCAATCCATCCTAGACTCATCTATCATCCAATTTGCAGATGACTCAACATTCATCTTCTCAGCCTTCTCCTCCTCCGACCTCCTAGCAAATACCCAACTAGCCTTCTCCAAAACAGAAACCTGGATGCAGTCTAACCATCTGGCACTAAATGCAAATAATACCGAACTAATGTTTTCCCCCCTACTAAAAACTCCATTGACAAATCCACATTCACCATACAGAGCCAAAACAACACCCTCCTTGAAATTATTCCCAACACCAAGCTTCTTGGCATTATTATTGATGAAGAACTAAAACTTGGCACCCACATCCACTCCACAATCAAGAAAATCCACCAAAAGTAAGGTCTCCTCTACAGGCACAACCGCTTCCTTAAGCCCCTCTACCCATCACACTCTTGCATCCACCTTACTACTTCCCTCCCTTATGTATGGTGCCCCTCTTTTCACCAGTCTCCATCTTGGCCTTCGGTCCAAACTTGATTCCTGCTACCACAAGATCTCCAAATTTGCAACCAATTCAAAAAAATCATCCCACCACTGCCACTCACCCACAACTGGCTTGAACTAACCATCTACCTCAGTTACCTACAACTCACCATTGCCCACAAGCTTATCTTTAAACCTGCCAACTGCCCAGCTCTCGCTACTTCCTTAAAACCTTACATTCCCAACCGCTCACTCAGATCCAAAAAACAAAATCTCCTTCAGGACCACAAACCTGCACAACCTCCTGGCCATCTACTGCTGTCCCACTCCTTAGCTAAACAGCGGAACTCTGTCCACACACACCTATGCAACCTACCTAACCATACAAATTTCAAATCTCAGCTACTCTCCCATCTTTCTTCCAAATGGGAATGCCCTTGCCACACTCCAACTTAACCCCCCTTCATTCTACCTTGCACTGGCTCATCCAACTACCTGCACTATTGCTTCATCCCACCCAAAACACTCCCTCCCCTACTAAAAACTAATTTTCTCTCGAATATCTATTGTACTATACTCTCCATTCTCAAATATACTATTACCCTCTCCATGCATAATATTTTCCTAACCTAATGGCTAGTAGCTATCATACCTTCCAACTGTACTGAATTACTTAGTAAAAAATGAGTTTGGGGGTCCATATAATGGGGTGCCACGATTCCCAATTGGCACACCTTAATTCCCGATTTCCCGGCACTTTTATTTTAAAAATTAAATCCCGGCTTTTTTGAACTGATGTCATCACACACATGAGATGGCTGTCAGCCTGTCAGAATTGAGCTCAAAGGCTCAATGTGCATCTATTTCCGGCTGCTCAACATGCGTCCATTTCCAAATGTTTAGCGGGGGCAAACGTGGTGGTGGTATATATGAGCTTTCCGAATGTTTAGCCGCTATGCGAGTCTGGATTCACTGTGGTGGTGAATATATATGAGCCTGAGCTGCAGACTGGAATGGAGATATGAGGCTGATCTATGCTGCGCTACTGCCGACGAGAAGGAAGGGGGTGTGTGAGCTGCCGACGGAGGAATGGAAGAGCTGCCATTTTCAAATGCTGCAGCAGAGGTAGGGTGTGTGTGTGTGTGTGTGTGTGTGTGTGTGTGTGTGTGTGTGTGTGTGTGTGTGTGTGTGTGTGTGTGTGTGTGTGTGTGTGTGTGTGTGTGTGTGTGTGTGTGTGTCCATGTGTGCTTGTACAATTATTAAGTGGTTATCCCTGTAGGAAGTGAGACTTTTGCTCCTAGCACTCTGCAGTATATGTGAGTAAGTGTGATATTGCTGATCCGGCTGCTGGTTTCAATCTTGGGTCACTGTCAATGGCATTTTAGGTTATAATTGGGTATCTGTTATTTAGGTGTTTTACTTTACTTGCACTGTCAAGCATGTTTGTAGCGATGTCTTCCTTTGTTTAATGTGCCTAACTATTAACTAGACAACCACAATTCCTAGCCTATCATGATCTTGTGTTGTCTCACTAATTTTTAGTGAGCTTAACCTTCCTTAGGATTTTTTCTCATGTAAATAAGTATATACAGTGGAATGATCAAACACCTTCATATAGTATCACAACCTATGTGTTAAATAACACTAGAAATCCATACTTGTTTGCTGTTCTTCTATACTCTATCTATTGATCTCTAGTGTTTTTCTTTCTTAGGTTTTTGTGAGACCTCAGTATCTCTTATCATAAATTACTAGGTGTATCTAATTTTGTAATATGTTATAAAGATTTGTACTACACCATTTCTAATACAAATGTATTAGTCTTATTCATCTATTCTTAGATAAATTTTTCCTTTTTCCTACTGAAATATAAAATATATAATCTTAGGCTTGTACTATAATTGTTAAAACTTATGTACCAAATTATACTGTTATTGTCTTTGTCTTGACCTTTTATGTTGTTGTAATTTGTGGAGCTTTTCTCCCCGGGCCTCCACTGAAAATGGACATATATCCAGCTGGACTAGCCCGGTCAACAAATGTAAAATAAAATAAAAAATAAAAATAAAAATGGGTATTCCCCTGCAAAATGCAGACTCGGTGAAAATATCTTTTTTTTTTTTTTTATTTGCGTGTTTGCAATCAGTTAAATTTGGGTAAATTTCTTTGTCTGTCTTGTCCTTTACGGTACTGTCCTTGTAATAGAAAACACCTAACTTTAGTCTGTGTTTTATCCTTGTTATGTAGTGTTTGAACTTGAATGTAGAGTTGCAGAAGAGCATGCATTTCAAACGACTTATCATTAGTGGGATGAAATGAGAGAATAAGTAAATATATCATAAAAGAATGTCTCTGATTTTTTTTTTTATTTCACCCATGCTTCCACTGCTTCATCCCTGTCTTTCAACAGTTAAAGTAGTTTCTGAGTTATAATGAGATTGAGAGAGGGACCAACATTCTCTTAGCTGTTTATGATTTCATTTAGTGTGTTTTTTGGTAGTCTGGCCACAAACAGATGACTGGAACCTTAGCACCTTTTCAGTTTCTAAATTGAGACCCGCGGTGGTGGTGCTGTGGTAACGTTGTCGCCTCACAGTAAGACACTGTCCGGTTCGATTCTCAGCTAGAGAGTCTTCTGCGTGGAGACATGCGTGAATGGGCATACCTTCGTTGAAGGTTGTGCATCAGGGCTGGTAACTCGGCATGTAAAAATCAACTACCAATCATTAGCGGACCGGAGCTCCGCTGTGGCGACCCCTAACCGGGAAAAGCCGAAAGACACAACAACACCTCCCATCTATAGACAATAGGTGTGTGTGTGTGTGTGTGTGTGTGTGTGTGTGTGTGTGTGTGTGAACGAACTTGTAAGCTGCATTCTGGTGTGTGTGTGAAGTCTGTTGTAAGATGGATTCTGGTGTATATGTGAAATCTGTTATAATCTGCATTCTGGTGTGTGTGTGAAATCTATTGTAAGCTGCATTCTGGAGTGTGTGTGAAGTCTGTTGTAAGATGGATTCTGGTGTATATGTGAAATCTGTTATAATCTGCATTCTGGTGTGTGTGTGATATCTGTTGTAAGCTGCATTCTGGTGTATGTGTGAAATCTTTTATAATCTGCATTCTGGTGTGTGTATGAAATCTGTTGTAAGTTGCATTCTGGTGTGTGTGTGAAATCTGTTATAAGCTGCATTCTTTTGGTCTGTTCCTCTTAAAATGTGTGATTTTCTGGTAAATCAGTGAGAACTGATTTCACTAAATAATGATAGCCATTAAAGTTTCAGTCTTCCTGTCTTTAAAGAAGTGTATGGCAACATAAAACATTTTATTCTAGCAACTTTTCTAAGATTATACAAGCAATGTTTAAAGTGTCTCTGGTTTTGGACCTTTGTCATTCCCCCTGATTTGTTGTGATGGATAGTTCTTCAGGGGGAGAGAAGATTAGTACTGCTTATGCCAAGTCCATTCATATTGTTAGTAGCACAACAGGTAGAATGCTTACATCTGATGCAGAAAGCTGTGGGCTCTACTCACACAGGATATAGATAGATTGCTGATACTGATGCTGCAGTCCTGAGAATGTCCTCTTTGGTGGTGATACCTAGTAACGGTGAACCTGTTAGCAGTTTTGCCATCCATTCCCTATTGCAATATTGCTAGCTTATTTTTTTTAATGTAACATAGGCAATTTATTCCTCAAGGGCAACATTTATTTGTAGCCGAAACAATGAAATATAAAGTTGTTTGCCAGCAGGAGCCTCATTAGTTACAGATGCCTTTAATGTGGAATTATTTAGATGGCATTTACTTCTGCAGAGATTGTGCATATTTACTGATACTGGTGGATTGTAGAAGTTTGAGTAGACTTCAATGATGGAAATGTTCTGAATTGGGCAGTTTTGTCATTATTGGTGCTTGCATTTTGTTTCATTGTTTACTGAAAAATGTCCAAAACAATACATTTAAAATGCCCTAATAGCTGTACTGAATTATACAGTGAATGTAATTTAATACAATCAGGAAGGTGTATCAAAGAACACATGTAGGTTTCGTGTGCAAGGGGCCTATGGTTTGAAAACGGCCCAAAGGTAATCTTTATCTGCTACTGGCCAGATGTATTTTCTTTGAATGTTGGTTTCATTGCTGTTTCAATGAGTGTGAGTTTCAAGGACAGAGAAGTTTAATACTAAGTCTATTTTCATTGTGAAGACTTCATTGCTTTGTTTAGCAGATGTCTGTTGGTGATTGTGCTGTAAAATGTAAAATAAAAGTTTTAAATGAAATCCAAATCATCGTGGAAGTAAAGCAGTATGCACATTACAGTGTTTATGGTAAATGAGGCGGAATAGCCAAGTAATGGGACATTGGAATGGCTGCAGGGGAGAGGGCTGTATATTGGGGAGGCCCCATTCGACCATGATTTTGTGAGGGGGGGGGTGGCGAAGTCAAAGACAGTCCTGGGCGGCACAAACTGTAGCTACACCACTGATCAGTAGGCCATGAATAATGACTTTTGGAGGTCCTAGCAAGCTATAATATTCTTTTGCTAAGATTGGAATATTGCCTTCCATTAAATGCCCTGCTTTTACCATAAAACCCACATACTGCAAGCCACCGAAAACAAAATCCTAAGATTCATCTTCTCCCTTCCCAGTGAACATCATTGCTACCACATTTAAAAGAAAATGGTTAACATTTACTACATGGTCTGGTTCTCTGGGGCCATATTTGGGTTGTCTGTTCTTCAGTTTGCATTTGAAAGTTGATATCCCACAATTCCACTGGAGTGGGTGAGGTTACATAATTATGTATGCAAATTTTATGTTAATCAACATACAGATTTGTACATATTTTTTATGGGCCTTGCCCAGATTTTTTGAGGTTTCCAGGTTGAGAGGTATGGTAGCTATATATTTTGAAATGTTAAACCTATAATTGAGTTTATAACAAAAATATTCACTTTATGTAAATGTTGAAATTTCTGTACTGAATTATGTCTTTTCATTTTTGTAACATTGTGACAAGCCAATTCCAAATATCATGGAGCTTATCTGTAAATGCTTAATTAACTGTATGAACTATGTCCTTTTGTAACATGTGAAATGTAACTTGCAATTATTGTGGAGCTTTTCTTCCCGGGCCTCCACTGAAAACAGGCTCTTCTTGGCCCAGTGGACTTCCCCGGTCATCAAACTTAAATAAAATAAAAAATAAATAAATAAAAATGGTCTTAGAGGGTGTGCCAGGGGAAAAACAGCAATCCAGAAACAAAAATGTTAGCTGGGAGACTCCGGTGCATTGACTAAATAAGGGACTTGCTCAGAGTCATATATTAGGCAAATGGAGAGTGTGGGAATCAAATGCACAGTATTTCTGTACTGTACTAGCTCTACTTGGCTTTTCTTAATGTTCAGGATATTTTCTTTCTTTCTCTTTTGGTTTAATAGTTTAGACAATATTCTCAGTGCTGTGATATGTACATTTTGTCTTTTAACCATGGAAAATATGTTAAATGTGCTCAGAGCTGAATAAAATAAACAAAACACTGAAGGAGTATAGCAACTCAATTAACAAAAGACTGGAAAAAATGGAAGAAGCTTTAAACAGGTATTCAGATGAGCTGATAAAACTGCAAAAATCAGAAATGAAGAAAAGGCAGAGTATGAAACTAGTCAAGAAGAGATGTTTCAAAAGTGTTAGAATTAGAAGGCAGACCACATAGGAAAAACCTGAGATTTTCTGTTGTACCAGAGAAACTGAAGGAACAGACTGTATTAATTTTATAAAAGCACAAATAAGCAACTGGACTGGCATTCCACAGCAGTTGTTAATTGAATGGGCACATTGTGTTTATGCTCCAAACCTGGCCATGTTAAAGTAGCAAGACCTTTAATAGTAAAGATGCAATCCTAGCAGTAAAAATAGTTGATTCTGACAAAACTGTGGCAGAAGGACAACATTGGAGACAGTAGAATATTTGTGGAAAATGATTACTCACTGTACACTAGACAGAAGAGGAGTAACTGTATTCTAATAGGGAATGTCAAGAGGCAGGAGTGAAATTCAGGTTGTATCCAGTTATCTTCATAATATTTTTCTTGGAGGATCAAAGTCATTTTTTGATTTAGAACATGCTAAGGAAAAAATACTAAGTTTGTTCAACAGAAAGTGAGCTGTCAAACAGAAGGGGGTTATGCTTCTTATTCTTCTAATAATAAAACTCATAGAAAGACTATGCCAGTGAAACCTTTTCTAATGTTCCATAGGAAAATGCTTGAGAGATAGAGAAAAGCACAGGAATTGACTAGAAGAACCAGGAGTATGTTGGAAATTAATCAGTGACTGGAGTTGGGAGATGGAAATCAACAAGGAGAAAGTCAGTAACTCTGCAGTTAACGAATAAATGTGGGTTTATAAAGTATCAATCACATTTGTGAACTACAGCAGAACAAGAAAACATGGCAGTATTGGACTTTTTTGACTTTGTTAAAGGGGACTCCAAAGCATATGCTGTACTTCATGTCATTAACGCTAAGAACATTAAGAAGAAGGGATAGGGAATGAAAGAGGTAACTGTAAGTAAAGCAGTTTTTGTTCTTAACAGTATTTTTATAAAACATGGCATATACTGCATGTTATATAGTAACATATTTTCAGTTATTTTTGTCTTTTTTCTTTTTTTCTTGTTTAGTTTTAAGAAAGGTAGGCACTACAGTGTAAAAGGAGAAGAAAGCCTGGATGAAAGTATGTTTAAGATAATAGGCCATAATCTTATGATCTCTAGATAAGAGTCTGGTTAAGTATACAGAGCATGATACAAATACAATTGATATGCTTTTTGCATGGGGGAATGACTGGATTAAGGGTCTTGGCTTAATTTAACAACCAATTTTAAATGAGCAAATAAATAAAAGAACACTGACTGTAATGAAAAGTTGTCCTTTAGCAAATAAGTGTTCACAGTGCTACATAAGAAGCTTATAGCTGAAGGCAACTGTGTATCTGGTTTTCATGTTTCTTTGGAGACAGTCTGATAAGAGAGCAATACAAACAGAATACTTTTTCTTTCAGTAGCTAAAAGATGTTTTTTGAAAGCATTAAAGTTGTCTACATCTGGGAGAAGAACGATAAGACAAAACTAGACAACACTTAATGTAAGTAGAAGAACAGTCTGTACCTTCATTGTAGGTCATTTAAAGCAGTGAATGTAGCTGTCAATCTAGGACAATTGTTCCTATTAAGAGGGCTAAACATTATTATTTGAAGATGTACATAGTTTTGTGTGTTTTGTATTACATTTATAGGTTATGGGGGTGTTCTTGGGGTATGTTTTTTTTTTTTATGGTTTTCATTACAACAAAAAGTCTTGTAACACATGACATAAGTTCAAATGGATCTGACCGAAACAACTCTGTAAAAGATCAATCTGTCAAACATTAGTGTATGTATGTAACACAAAAGTTGAAACTAGACATTTAAAAAAAGCTGTTATATGTAAGAGGTGGGAATAATAACTTCTTATCATAATTGGCTACACTTTCCATATTATCTTTGAATGTGAATGGTATCATAGATATGTACAAAAAGAAAGAGTAGTGAACTGTTTTAAAAATGCAGAGTGCATGTAGCTTTGCTACAGGGTACACATTTACAAAGAACTGAGCATGTGAACTTGATAAAGATACAATTTTAGGATGGTTATTCAGTGGAATATCTCAGAGCTCCAATAGTGATAGAAGAGGAACAAATACAATGGCAGAGTTGTAGTAGTAAGGGGCTACTGGCAAGGAAGGAGGATTATGCTGGCATATATTTAAATTCCAACTAAAACTGCTACAGTGGAACTTAAAAACGTTCTGGGGTAAATAATCAGTTTTCACCAGGAAATATTACTTATAGTTGTGGTCTGCAATTTGATTTGCAACAGTAGGATGTTTCTGGGAGGCCTAGAGGGAAAATGTAACAAAAGAGAGAAGATTTTTGAAGAAATTTATGAAAATAGTTTGTGTGGAAGATGTGGACTCAGTAGTAGTAACTCTGAGAGAATTTACATGTTATTCCCCAAGGTACAAAAACTGGGCTAGGCTAGAGAGAAATTATATTTCACAGGAGCATGTGCATTTAATTGAAAGTTTTGCTAAGCATCCAATAACTGTTTCAGATCAAGTGCCAATAAAAACTAAAATAAAAATCTGTTATAATAAAATAAAAATGAGACACTAGTGCTTCCCCACATGTATCTGTTAAATAGAAAGAAATTTAAGGAATGGGTAATTGAAATTATTTGGGAGATATTAGGGAATATAGAAATTTCCTCAGAAAATATAGTTAAGGAATGGGATAAAATTAAAGTGGAGTTTAAAAATAGATAGAAATAAAAGAAAAAGAGATATGATTAAGAAGTAGCAAGAATTATTAAGAGGGACTGACAAAGATTTTAGTATTGCAGAATAGGGGGAATCTGACCGATCAAGAAGAGGTGCAACTGCAGAGTGCTAAAGAGATAATAAGGGATTATCTGGATAATATGCATGAGTTTAGAAAGATTGCTGTTAAGCAACTGTTTTTTTTGATGATAACTCCAGAGCACAAAAGCTTTTAGCTCAATGGCTCAGGCAAAAAGAAAGCAGACCAGGTTGTTGCCAAGCTTAGGGGTCTATAACAAGGAAAGGAACCAGAGATTCCCTAGATGTATTAGAAATATTTCAGAAATGTTATGAAAATCTGAGAAATGTGGAAATCAAGAAAAAGTACAAATGGAAATGGTTCTGGAAGAATTAAATATGTCAAGGTTATAGGTAGATGAGGCTCAATTATTAACAGTTAGGCTAGGGGGAGATGAGGAAAAAATGGTAATGCAGGCTAGGGGGAGATGAGGTAAAAATGGTAATGCAGACCAATCTACAAGAAAATCTCCAGGAACAGATGACATTGCTGTTGAAGTTTGTAAGATGGGAGGGGAAGAAAGAGATAAAGAACTGAAGGTTTTGTTTTACAGTATTTTAAAAGGAGGAAAAACACCAACATCCTGAAAGAAAGGTGTGGTGGCTGTAATATTTATTTTACTTAACATTTGTTTGCCAGGATAGTATGAATGGACAACAAGTGTCCGTTTTCAGCGGAGTCCTGAGGAGAAAAATTCCATAAGTTTAGAGAGAGAAAAAAAATTTACAAAAGAGACATTACAAAGTAGTAGTATACATATTGTAGACTTTACAGCCGTTAGTATACAATTCGAGGATATTCTCCCTTTTGGTTAAAAATACAAGTCTACAGAATATACAATGAGAGTGAATAAGAACCTGATAGAGCACTGCAAGATATTTCACAATTGAATAAGAATATATAAATGTTTAAGTTTTCCATATATACATTCAAGCAAATATACATGTAAGAGTATACATACATATATATGCATGCACATATATACATACATGTACATATATACATACATGCACATACACACACATATATATATATATATATATATATATATATATATATATATATATTATACACACACACACACACACACACACACACACATATATATATATATATATATATATATATATATATATATATATATATGCATACATACACATACATGTACACGTATACACACACACACACACACACACACACACATATATATATATATATATATATATATATATAAATATATACACACACACACACACACACACACACACACACACACACACACACACACGTACATACACTTGTATATGGGTTATTGTTCACACATGGACAAGTATAGCTAGATAGTTATGTTTGTGTTGTCCAGAACAGATGAGGTGTAGAAATAGTAAGTGGATGAGGCTTCAGGGGGTCAATTACAGTTGTATAGATGGTTGAAGAGGTATGTTTTAAGTAGGCTTTTGAAGGAGGGCGTGGAGTTTTGTAGTCTGAGGTCAGGGTGAAGGTTCCATATTTTTACTATTTCATGGGCAAATAGCGATTCCCTGGAGATGTTTTTGCATGTGGTGGTTTCAATTAAGGCATTGTTTTAGGACCAAAGATATCTATTTGAATTGTAGAAGTTCAGCGTGCCAGTCAGGTTCGGAAATTCAAGCCAGTGGAAGGCTTGTAGGGAAAGGCAGTGGTGGGATCGTGATTTGGCACTGATAGCGAATCTAGCATTTTTGTTGTAACAGATGGAAAGTTTAAGGTCAGTTTTGTAAAGATTAGTTACAACTGGGGCTGCATAAAGTAGAGTGGATAGGAGGTGGGTCCTGGCTGTTGCAATTCGAGATTCGGTGGCTAGATAACTTTTACAGCGATAGAGAGAACCTAGCTTTTTGTGGACTGTAGTGATGGTTGTTGATATGTACTTTGTGAATTTAAGTTGCAGGTCAGTGGTAACTTCTAGGAGTTTAGCCTCAATGACAGGGTGATTTGGGTTTTGCTAGTGGAGAATATGGAGAAGGTAAGGTTGCTCGTTTTAGTAGAGTGGAATAGCATTAGTTGTGTTTTCTTGGGATTTAGTATGAGTCGTGAGTTGTTAAGCCAGTTCTCTATTTCAGAGAAGGCTTCATGGGCTTTTTGTTGGAGAAGTTGGATGTTGGGTAAGAGCTATCAGACCCAGCTACATATAGACCCATTTTGATTTTAAACCATGATTATAAAGTGGCTAAAGTAATGACAATGGTGTTGCCAAAATTGATAGGTATGGATCAGTGCGAGTTTGTGGAGGGGAAGCAAACATTCATCAACATTAACAGAACAGTAATGATCCAGGGGAAAGCAGAATGTAAGAAAATACCACTGTTGTTGGTAAGTCATGATGGAGAGAAAGCATTCAACAGAGCAAGCTCGGATTTTGAGTAATACAGTGGAAGCATTTACATTCCCTGACACAATGATGTGGTTAATTAGGGCAATATATGAGGGATCGGAAGCAAACGTAACTGTGTGTGTGTGTGTGTGTGTGTATGCGCACACGTTCTTTTTGAACAGAGGAACCAGGCAGGGGGGGTCATCTTTCCCCTTTGTTGTTTGTTTTATGTTTAGAATCATTGGCATAGAAAATAAGGGTCTTAGAAATTCAATTTGTAATCAAGAAATGTTGGCTTTATTTGCAGGTAATATTTTGTACCTGTTAAAACCATTCTGTGAAACATTCTGTGATATTTCTTTTGGGGATACAACATTTATTAAGATAAAGAAAAAGTAATAGCTGTAAACTATGCACCCACACACAAACTGATACAGCAGTACCCATGTTTATGAGAACGTGCTAAACTGAAGTACTTAGGAGTAGTTAAAAATAATTCTGTTATGGCAGCAAAGGATATGTAGGAAGAGACTAAACAAAAGATAATGGAAAAAACTGAGAAACTGGAAGCTTTGTTTTATGGATATGGATAGCAGGATACAAGCAGTGGAAATGTTTTTAGTCCCTTTAGATGTCGGTACATTCACTGCTGCAGTATTCATTACTAGTGGTAGAGTACCAAAGCTCAGAAAGGAACTTGGGGAAAAGGAGGAGTAGTAGATCCCTTTAAGAAGCAATGAAGAATGACCCTAGGAAAACCAGCCCTAGTGATACCTTCCAACTTTTGTAGTGTTTGGTAAAAGTATGCACAGAAGTCCAGGTAGCTGCTTCAAGAACAGAATTAGTATCTAAGCCCTTGAAAAAAGCACCAGAAGAAGCCACAAATCTAGTAGAATGAGCCTTTACATAAGAAGGAAGGCTCTTACCATGAAAAGTATAACAAAAAGAAATAACCTTTGACATCCAAGAAGAAAAAGTTTGCTTGGATACGGCTAATCCCGAGGACCTAGGATGAAAAGAAACAAGCAACTGCTCAGATTTTCTAATAGCCTTCATTTTACCCAAATAAAATCTGAGTTGTCTATGCACGTCCAAAGTATGCAGCACCCTCTCAGTGTCAGATTGCAGAGAGGGGAAAAAGTTAGGCAAAAATGAATAGACTAAGAGGCAACTCATTAACCACCTTAGGCATAAAAGAAGGACTAGTATGCAAGGAAACCCTGTCCTTATGAATTAGTATAATGGCTTGTAGCTCAAACACCCATCTGGCAAAAGTAAGAGCCAACAAAATTACAGTCTTCCAAAAACAATGTTTGCAAGAAAACTGAAGCAGCAGGCTCAAAGGGAGCCTGAGTCAACTTCTCCAAAACCAAAATTAAGATCCCAGGAAGGAGGAACAGGCTTCCTGGAAGGTCTGATATGAAGGATGCCTTTTAGAAATTGTTTAGCAGACAAATAGAAATAGCTGAGAAATGGGCCTTAATAAAAGAATAGGTCACACCAGCATTGAGCAACTCACACAAATAAGAGAGAACTAAAGGAACATCCACAGTAAGTGGGTCCTGGTTATAAGAGACACCAAAGAAAACCTCTTCCATTTGGATAAGTAGGATTTCCTAGTAGTGGGCTTCCTGGCCTCCTGTAGGGCCCACAGCATGTCCTCAGAAGAAAGGAGTCTATGAGGAATCAAAATCCTATCACCCACAATGTCAGTTCAAAGGCAGACAGGTTGAGATGGATGAGAGACCCCTTGCCTTGTGTGAGTAGATCTGGCCAGACTTGGGGCTTCCATGGCAGGGAATCTAACCAGTAATGAATGCTGCAGCAGTGAAGGCAAGTACATCTACTATTCATAGGAGGTTACTAGGCTAATGGCCCTAGGGCCCTTACAAGCCTAGCCAAGTACAACCTCTTTTCCCAAGAATGTCAAGGTATTAAGCAGAACTAAGTCAACAACTATTGCTCCTGTCCAAGCAGGACACTGATGAAACTCCTGGGGTGAATTTGCAGTTTCACATCCAGTCATCCAAATTACACTTAAATAGGGTCAGTGAGGGGCTCTGCTTTACCTGAATTGGAAGTTTGTTCCAGAGGAGAGGTAGCCTCTGTGAGACATATCTGTCTCTCCAGCAAGTCCTGTTGATGTCATGTACTAGGATGAGTTCCCTAGAGCGAGTGCATCTTATACCATTTGATTTACGAAGGTGCATCATTACCATTAGAGCAAGACCTAAGATTGCTTTATATGCAAGGTAAAAGTCACTTCTGAGTAGTCTGTAAGACCCAAAGTAAAAGTGACAGTGATTTCAGTCAAGTCAGCTTGTGAAATATGCTGAGGACCCTGAATTTTTTTTTTTTTGTAAGAAATCTTTGAGGCCTTTCCAGTTGCTGCAGTTGTCTGTCTGGAAAGGTACATGCCAAAGGTAACATTGTACTGTATTACTGGCCTGATGAGTGAGGAATACAAGGGGGTTATAACCTCTTTTGTTTTGGATGCAGTGCCCTTACTTAAGAGGTAGGTGACTTAGAAAGCCTTTGTTACCACCGTGGAGATGTGGTGGTCAGAAGCAAGGTTGCTGTCAAGCTGTGTCCCCAAATCTCTCACCACTGATTTTATGCTTACGGTATTGTTGTTAATGTTGTAATCTGCAGGGATATCACCCTTGTCAAAGGGGATGATAATGCATTTTTGCATTGAGTTTTAGCCCATGACTTTGGCACTAATCGTTTGTCAAAGTCCCTTTTGTAGGATGTTGACATCATTTGGGGACTCAATGACGACACCCAGTTTGCAATCATCAGCAAGCTTTGTCAGCCATAGGCCTTTTGTTTTAACTCATACATCCAGGAAGTAGATTCCAAACAATAGGGACCCCAGCACTGATCCCTGTGGGGAACACCACTGGTTATGGGTCTGCTGCTGGAGGTAGAGTCACCTATTTTGACTCTGTGAGTTCTGTTGGTGAGCCAGATTGCAACCAATCTGACAATATATGGGTTGATCTCCAGCTGGGTGAGTTTATCAATGATGCCTGAGTGGGGAATAGTGTCAGGCCTTGGTCAGGTCCATTTAGGCTGTATGCACAGATTTGCCTTCGTCCAGGGCTTTGGTGACTGTCTCAAAGTCCACCAAGTTCAAGAGGCAAGATTTCCCTTTAACAAACTGGGTCGGTTCAAGCGTTTGGAGGTCTCCTATATCCTTATTGATAAGGTCCATGATTATTCTCTCCATAGCCCTGCAGATCAGCCTGTTCAGGCTTATGAGTCTATAGTTCCCAGGGTCTGTGGAGATGTCTGCTTTATGTAGCGGGATGGCAGTTGCTGTTTTCCATTCAGCAGATACAAAACCAGTGCTTAGACTGTGGTAAAAAAAGTATCGAGCAGTGTAGCTAGTTCCTGTTTTAATCCCTTTAGAACGCAGCCTGGGATATTGTCAGGTCTTATAGAAGCTGTGTTTTTGGCTTTGGAGAGAGCACTTACGACCTGCTCCTTGGAGATACTAGGTGGAGGGCAGGTGATAGGGATGCTTTGAGGGATATGTAGCGGGGACAGGGGGGAAGAAGTTTTCATTGAACCTGTCAGCTAGCAGGTTGGCTATTTCTGCGGGTTCAGTATGTGTGGTGCCATTAACAAACCAGTAATGTGCAGATCTGGGTTTTTCCTTTGAGGTTTTTGATGTAGTTAAAAAAGGCCTTATGGTTTTCCTAAATGAAGGAGGTTAATGTGGATTCATAGTTAACTTTAAAATGTTTTATGATGTGTCATATTTGCTTGTTTAAGCAAAGGAGGGAATGCTTCCAATTCAGAGACTGTTCCTTCCTTTCGCTGCTCTTGGACAGCAATTTCTTTCTCTTATTGTATAACTTGTTAATGGTGGATGTCCACCAGGCAGGCTTTTTCTTTCTTGAGGATCTTGTTTTGATCCTATCAAGTACAGCTGAATCAATACATTTTTATAGATGCTTATACAAGGCATTGGTGTAAATCCCAGTATAGGTGTTCAAGCCACCAGTGAGGGCAGGGCCTGTGAAGATATTAATGCCGTCATGTGTTAGATTGTACTTGGCTTTGGAGAAGTTTTTTAGTCTAGTTGCGGCTAATGGAGGGGGGGGGGGTCAGATGTTATTGCTATTTCTAATGAGACTGAATTATGATCAGACCTCACTAGGGAGGGCTGCACACATGGGGTGGTGCAACGATCACCTATGTTAGTGAGCACCAGATCCAGAATGTTTGTGGCCCCTTGTGGGGGTGCTAACCATCTGGTGTAAGGCATTGGAGTTGATGAAGTTCAAGAACCTTTGGGCAGGTGTGCTAGTATATATATAATTTACCCAATATATGGATGGTAAACCATGGTTATGGTAAGATTTTACACAGTTGCATTTTTTTTCCCAGAGGTGAGACATATCTTTATCAGCCAGTGGAGAAGTATTCGATAGCAAGTAATAAAGAGTTGAAGGATTTTATCTGGGAGGGGAAAGGGGCAAGAGTCATGTGGGATAAGTTGGTCCTTCCATTAGAACAAGGTGGATGTTCTTCATGTTTCACTGTTGCAGTCATCACATTTGGGTTATCCACTTGCAGGTAGCCCTCAGTCGGCCTGATTATCAAAGTCTTGGGTCCTGCATCGGTTGCTGGCTCATCTTCCATGATGTCAGGTAGTCATGGGTATAAAGCATGCAGTCGACGCCATTACATCAGTCTTTCTTGCCATGCAGTGCCCGAAGCAGAAGCAGTTTGCAAGTGCCGGTCGGCCGACTCCTGAAATTTTCGTTTTCGAGTTTCAGATCCGAAGTTTTCAACTAAGCTAAGTACCCTGTTGGGGATCCTTTTTCTTGCTCTAAACCTATGTCAGTAAAAGTTAACAATTGTATTTCTTTTGGAAAGTAAATACCTCATAAAGATTTTCATTCGTACTGCATTCCTTGCCTAGGCCCAGACCACGACGTACCTCGCTGTTGGTTTTATGCCTTATTCAAACCTCGAACTGTTTGTCGTCGGTTCATTTTCCCATCTAAGTATTTTGTTACTTGCTTCAATTATCCAGAAATGGCTTTGGTAAGCCACCCGACTACCGACATTCTGAAAAAATGCATAGATAAAGACAGAGACAGACCGCATAGGTCTAAAGCTGCCGACGATGCTTCTCCTAAGCTAGTCGCCAGTTCGCCGGTACTCAGTGAGGCACTTTTGCAGCCCCTGATACTCGCTACTTCAGATTTGCAGGCCTCTACTGAGACCCATTTGGAGTCCGGTATGCCGCGAGATGCTTCTTCAACTGTGGAACCTGCGAATATCTCTACCTTGGATGGGTCCGGAGCCGCTGTGCAGGCACCTGCTTCTGAGGGTGTATTCAGGCCTACTGACTTGCATATTAAACCGACGCCATCTTCTTCGAGGCCTAAAACTTGATCCATGCCTAGAAAACCGATGCCCAGACCGCATAGTCAGGCCCCTATGCCTGAAAAACAAATGATAAGAATGGTTGAAGACCTTATTACTCTAATCAGGGGAAGCCACCCTTCTCCCTCTTAGAGACCTAGGACTGATTTTCCTTCTGATTCTTCGGATCAGGATTCTGAAATTTCTGTTTTCTCTGATGACCAGGAGTTGCCCTTATCTACCGATGAGGATTCTGATGCAGAGGACTCTATTCTTTCTGCTTCCCCTCCAGAGGATTTCTCTTTTGGTGCAACCTTGCATACTCTTAGGGAGCATTTCCGCTGGGAAAGCCAGGACTATTCTGACTCCAAAAAGAGGCTTAGGGAATTCCTACCTCAACACAGGCCTTTAGCTATCCCTCCTGTACTGGACATTGTAGAATCTAGCCTAGCCCCTGACTCTTTACCTCCAGCTCGAGTGCATGCATCTTGAGGTTTAGACTTCTGGCGTTGAGCAGCATTATCCTTAGTTTTTTTTTTCTTTGTGTTGTCTATGGAGGTGGGTTTGTCTTTTGAGCCTTGCCTAAAAAAGGCACTATGGGGGAGGCAAGAGCCTTTGCCAGTATTCGAAAACCCAGGGGTGACAGGTGCAAGCTGTCCCTAGCGAAGCAATGTGGCTTGTCGAGCATGTCATCCCAGGCTGACAGACACTGGATACCCTTGGAATGACACCAATACTTTAGCCAGTTGTTAAAATTGATCATTTTGTCTTTATACTGTGGCATCATTCTTGGTGAGGTTAAGATGCTACTCAAGGTCAGGGTCATACCGGCCTGGGCTACATGATCAAAGAGCTCCTCTATGTCTTTTTTCATGTAGTCCAGGGAGGTGCATCTCAGGTCATTCACACCAGCATGGACAATGACTGAGTCATATTTGTACTTGCTTTGGAGTGACTTGAGTGCTTGTGTTATGTGGCGGATCCTGGCACCTGACAGGCAGCTTACAGTGACCTTCTCCTTGTTCAGCCTGGTGAGTGGGACGTCAGTGTGTCTGACAATAGAGTCACCTATTACAAGTGTATTAGGTGTGTTGTTTAGCCTTAAGGGCTGTGACTATGGCACACTGACTTTGTGAGCTATGTGCTATGTGGGTATTGTTTCGTGGTAGGGGTTGCTTGGATGTCTGCTTTGGAGGTCTCTGCTGCTTAGGCAGATTTTTATTTAGAGCCTCCGAGTATGTTTTTGTGTGTCTATGTGTTTGGTTTGCTGATGCGATAGGTCTATGTGAGACTGGATTTGTGGTGTGTGTGGTTACCTGCTCCTCCTGACAGGCTGTGCCAGTACTGGGTTGAGAGAGCTTAGCCTCCAGTTTGGCTATATAGTTGCATCTCTCACATATATTTGAGCTTGTTGGGAGGAGAAGAGGGTGGTCTGTATACATAAGGCAGTTGTAACATTGCCTCAAGATTCCCAGATTCACCAGCTGGACTGGAGAGTAAATCCGAAACTGACATTTGGACATGCCTGAATAATATAGGGAACTACTTATTGACTGATTAGAAAGCACCAGTAGGGAGCAAGTGCTTAAAAGGAGTATAGGAGGATGTAGTGCTTAAGTTTATTCGTGTTTACCTATGATATTACTTGTACAAGCAAGTGCAGGGCTTTAGAATGAAAATAGAGTGCTTATTTTGAGATTTAGAGCACTTCTAAGGGAAAAAGTGCAGAGCAGACTTTGTGGAGCTGGGAATAGTTTAAACCTGTTTAAGCGGAGCTGCCCGACGCTGCTCTGTGTGCAACACCACGCAAAATGAGAGTTGCAGGGTTTTAAGAGAGAGAGATCAAGGAGTTTGGAATTGACCCAAAATGGCCAATAAAACTACAGCTTCTAAGTAGTAACCACTCCTACAGGGACAGGCAAGCTGTTCAGTGTTAACCACTGCCACTGGTGAACACAGAGACTTCCCTTTAGTCCAAGCAAGCACTGGCCTCCAAGAAACTTACAAACAGTTCAGAACAGCAAATCTGTAACTGAACTTTCTTAAATTTCAGAAAGTGGGAAAAAAGCAAGATTTTATTGGTTTTTTTTTGTTTTAGTTTAAAGGTAGCAGAGATACACAAGTAGCAAAATAGTCAGAACAATGCAATAAATGACCCCACACTTGAGTGCTAGGCCAGAGTCAGGTAAAATGCAATTTTAAGAAAACTGATTTTAAATTAAGTGCAACACAGGAAATGCAGTAAACAGGCTCTAGATGTGTTCTAAATACTGTTTCTAATATAGATATCAACTTTAGCAAGCCGGAAAATGCCAAAAAGTAGGTGGTATAGCAGTAATTTTAAAGAAAAAATAAGAAAATACTTAAAATCTCAAAAGTGGCTCCTTTCTTCTCTCAGCATTTTCTCCCCTTGGTAGGTGCTTCAGCAACAACTATCAAGCCTGGAAAGACGCCAAAACCATGAGGCAGCAGGGTTTTAAGAGTGTGAGATCAAGGAGTTTGGAATTGACCCAAAATGGCCAATAAAACTACAGCTTCTAGGTAGTAACCACTCCTA